>NC_135971.1:35369484-35456159 GCF_053455715.1 Rhinoraja longicauda | reverse complement strand
ACAGGGTCCATTCTGAGATGCTGCCTGTCCCGATGAGTTACTCCAGCATTTTGTATCTAGAAAATTTGTCATTTCCCTGGACCAGCCGAAAATGAAAGTTGCTGAATCTTTCCTTTGCACCTTCTGCAAACAGATTGGCTTCCATTATGTTTCCTTCACCGTCTGTCTTACCCGGCACCATCGCCACCTCTGGCTTTCATGTTGTCTTGATCGACGCATTGTCATTTTTCCTATTTCCTTTTTCCGCGCCTCCAACTCTGTCTCTATATTCCCTTTCTTCCCTCCAACCCTCACTCCAAACGAAACAGATTGACACTGCAATAAATAGTCACAACTTGGAAATGCCCTCTTACCCTTTTGTTCTGCCCGGTGGAGCTCTTGAGCAACTGATTTCTTTTGATTCATTTTGCCAACACTCACTGTTGCAGCTTTGGCATTCGAGATGCATTAAATTTGGCATCAGTTTATTATCGTCACTCGTACAGTGAAAGGCTTGGTTTGCACGCCATTCACAAGTACAACAGGTAGTAAGAAAGAAAACACACCTCTGTGCATAAACGAGTGTTATGGCGTTATAGCGTTACCTTACCGAGAAAGTGCAGATATAAACAATACATGGGCCACAATGAGGTGGGTCAAGAGATCCGGACTTTACCTTATCTTCTGGGAAGTCGTCAGCTCACAGCCGGGAAGAAGCAGTTTCTTTTTTTTTTTTTTTTTTTGAAAAGCATATGTACAAATAGAAATTTAAAAAAAACACATTTGTTACAAAGTTCTTACATAGCTTCAATTTTTTAATTTTTGAAGAGAAAAAGTAAAAAAAAACAAAAAACTATAGACTTGGGGAGAGAGAATAAGAGGGTTAAAAAAAAAAGAAAAGATCTAACAATAAAAAATTAAAGGGAGTAGATCCGGGAGACAATAACCACAGTTGTACATCCAACCCCTAACTCAAGTTTCAACTTTTAATATAATTTTTTTTATTTTAGTGCTGTGCCAAACCCATTTACTTTTCTAAAAATTCAATAAATGGAGACCATATTTTTAAAAACAACTCAGGTTTGTCGATTAAGGCAAACCTTATTTTTTCCAAATGCAGGGTCTCTGTCATTTCCGTAGTGCACATTTTAATTGTGGGAGTTATTGGTTTTTTCCAAAATTTAAGTATTAATTTTTTCGCAGTTATTAAACTGTAATCAAGAAAATGTACCTGACTTGCTGTAAAATTTGTAGTACGTTCCTAATATAATTAATTTTGGATCCATATCTAATTTTTAATTAATAACTTTAGAAACTATTTTAAAAATCTCCAACCAGAAGTTTTGCATTTTTATACAAGTTACGAAAATATGAGTTAAATTCGCTTCTTGAAATTGACATTTATCACAAATAGGAGAGATACTAGGAAAAATCCTATTTAATTTCGTCTTCGAATAATGTAATCTATGTATTATTTTAAATTGTATTAAGGAATGTCTAGTATTCAATGAACATTGATGTATATGTTGTAAACTTTCATCCCATATATCTTGCCTTATAAATTGATTCAATTCGTCCTCCCATGCTCGTCTATAAGATTCTGATGACGCAATGTCAGTGTCAAGGAGAGTATTATAAATAAAGGATATTAATTTATTTGAATTATAATGTCGATTCAGGCATACATCAAGTGTTTCTGGACCTCTAAACTTATATTCTTGCATGTGTGATTTTACATAATCTCTAAGTTGTAAATATCTAAAATAATTATTAACATGTAATCCGTACTTCTGCTGTAAATCCTGAAAAGAAAGAAAAGTTCCCTTATGATAAAGATCTCCCACCCTTTTAATTCCATAACTTTTCCATTGAGCAAAGCCTCTATCTAAGACAGACGGTTTAAAAGAAGGATTATTCGCAATAGGAAGGAAAACAGATAATTTACTCAATTTTAACGTAAGCTTTAATTGTTTCCAGGTACGGATAACACTGTGTAGAATGGGATTACCTCCATATGTTTTTTTATTTAAATTTATTGGAGCTAAGAGGATCGCACCAATATCGAATGGTAAACAATCCTCTTTCTCCATCTTTAACCAATCCGGTTGTTGATCAGAATCATCCAACCAGCAGGTTATATTTTTAATATTAACCGCCCAATAATAAAATAAAAAATTAGGTAAAGCAATTCCTCCATTAATTTTAGACTTACATAGATATCTTTTATTTATTCTATGAGTCTTGTAGTCCCAAATAAAATTAGTAACAATTGAATCAATTTAAAAAAAAAACTTTTTTGGAAGATAGTGCTTGAAATAAATATAGTAGCTGTGGAAGAAAGATCATCTTTATAGCATTACTACGACCAACTAATGATATAGGAAGTGTTTTCCAAAATTGGATATTTCTGTGTAATTTAGTGAGTAAAGGAGGAAAATTTAATTTAAATAAAGAAGTATATTTCCTAGTCACGTAAATTCCAAGATATTTAAACTTTTCATAGGCAATTTTAAAAGGAAATTGTTGAAGTATGGCCGGATTATGCTCCATTATTGGCATAATTTCACTTTTGTACCAGTTAATTCTATAACCTGAAAATGAACCAAATTGAGTTATGAGATTTAATAAATTCGGAATGCTAATTTCTGGCTTTGTAATATATATTAATACATCATCCGCATATAAAGAAATTTTATTGGTTGTATGTTTAGTGTTATAGCCATGAATATCTGAATTTGATCTAATACTCTCAGCAAGTGGTTCTATAATAAGGGCAAATAGAAGCGGTGATAGTGGACATCCTTGTCTACAACCCCTAGATAAATGAAATTTAGATGACAGCATTTGATTAGTTAATATTCTAGCTGTTGGGGATGTATATAAAAGTTTCACACATGAACAAAAATTTTCACCTAGTTGAAATTTTTCCATCACTGAGAAAAGATAGGGCCATTCTACTTGATCAAATGCTTTTTCAGCATCTAGCGAAATGATTGCTAAATCTTCATTTAATAGTCTATTTGAATAAATTATATTGAACAAGCGTCTCAAGTTGAAAAATGAATATCGTTTGGCTATAAAGCCTGATTGATCGGGGTGTATCAATTTATCTATAAATAGACTTAATCTCTGAGCTAAGATTTTCGCTAATATCTTCTGATCAGTATTTAAAAGAGCTATCGCCCCATACGAACCAGGGTCTTCAGAATCCTTATCTTTTTCAGGAATAAGGATTATTGTTGATTCAGTCAGAGTTTGTGGTAATCTCTGTTGTTTAAAGGCGTGACTATATACAGTTTGCAAACGTGGAGAGATCAAATCACTGAATTTGTTATAAAATTCATTATTTAAGCCATGAGGGCCAGGAGTCTTCCCATTTTTCATGGATTTAATGGTCTCTTCAACGTCTTTCATAGTTATTTCTGCGCCCAGTAAATTTCTATCACTCACATTCAAACCAGGAAGGTTACATTCCTGCAAAAAGTTTTGCATCTGCGCAGAGCTATCTGTTATTTTTGATGAATATAATGACTGATAAAATTGCATAAATCTCTGATTAATATCCTTGGGTAGTTTAAGCAAATCTCCATTTTCTGATCTAATTTTATGAATTGTAGAATCATCTTCTAATTTACGGAGTTGACGTGCTAGCAATTTCTGTGGTTTATCTCCAAATTCAAAATGTTTTTGTTTAGTATATTGAAAAAGCCTTAAAATATGAGCTGAGAGAATATAATTTAACTTATATTTGAGAGCTGCAATTTTATTATGTATTTCAATAGAGGGAGCGATGGCATTTGTTATGTCTAACTGTTTTATCTGACTTTCTAGGTCATGTTGTTCAGCCCGCTTCCTTTTATTTTGAGACGCTTGAAAAGCAATAATACATCCTCTCACAAACGCTTTAAATGTTTCCCAAAGCAGGGACGCAGGTGTTTCAGGAAGGTCATTTGCATAAAAAAAAGTTTCAAATTGCGATTTAAGATAGTCATAACATGCTTTTTCATTTAAGATTTGCGGATTAAATCTCCAATTAGTCTGTTTCCCCGTTACTCCTTGGAGTTTTACCCTAAATGTTAAAGGGGCATGATCGGATATAATAATATTATGATATTTTGAATTATACGTATAAGGAATAAGTTTGGAGTCCACCAAGAAATAGTCAATTCTTGAATAAGTTTTATGCACTGGTGAATAAAATGAATACTCTCGGCCTGAAGGATTATCAATCCTCCAAACATCTTTTATATTTGCACTATTTATATAAGAGTTTAATAATTCACACGACTTGGATTTTGTTTTCCTTTGAGTTGAAGATCTATCCAAATAAGGATCTAATGTACAATTTAAATCTCCTCCAATTATCAAGTTATATTGTCCAAATTCTGGAATGGTATTAAATATATTTTTTTTAAATAACGGATTATCAAAATTTGGTGCATAGACATTCACTAATATCAATTTTGTAGAATATAGTTCTCCCACTAATATAACATATCTACCTTCAGTGTCGACTATAGAGGAAGTATGTATAAATGATATACCCTTACGAATTAAAATGGCAACACCTCTTGATTTAAAGGGAAACGATGAGTGAAATACTTTATCAATCCATTTGCCTTTCAGTCTATTATGTGCTACATTTTTTAGATGAGTTTCCTGAAGGAACATTATATCTGCATCAATAGATTTTAAATGTGAAGGTACTTTACCTCTTTTAATTGGTTCATTAACACCCTTGACATTCCAACTACAAAATGTAATACCTTTACCCCCTGTTTTCCTAATAGAATCTTGCATCTTAACCGATAAATAGTCTATAATAAAGCAAATGGTCTGGCACCCGAACTACAACATTTTTCTTGAATGAAGGGTGGATGATCTTTTGTACTACGTAGAGTGTTTCCCGGAAATATCTCCCAAAAGTATATAAATTCTGAAAAATGACAGTAATAAAAGTTAAATCTAAAAAAAAAATCAATATATAAAAGGTTAAAAGAGTGCAGGAAAGAAGAAGAAACAACTAAAACTACAACTACAATTAGTGCAGTTAATGTTAGCCACCCTAAGGTGGCAAAAAATCTAAGGACTTCCGTGAGATGTAAAAAAAAAATAATACTAGCTCCATTTTTTAACAAAGTTATTGTTTGTTTTTTGTTTTTTTTAAAAAAGAGATAAACGGGGCAGGCCCGAAACTAATTAGTCTATAATAAATCGATTTTTCTATCTAAGGTGTATTAATTAAGTATTCAAAGTAAAGTTTACATAAATCAAATATTACTTATACTTCTTATTAGTAATGATTAATAAAAATATATATGTTTTTTGATTAATAGTAGTTAGTTACGGTTAATATTCGTATAGTATATACACTAAACTTAAATCTTTAAGTTTTAATATTTTTAAAGTCCAATCAGATGTCTGCCAATTAAGATAGCCGTAAAGTCATAATCAAGCCTTCAGCGACCTTTCGATCTCCCGAGCAAATTTCAGTGCTTTATTATGGTCAGTAAAAAAGGATTTGTTTTGATTGTAGGTCACTCGAAGTTTTGCTCGATACAACATACCAAATCTGAGCGCTGGGATCTTCCTAAGAATAGATCTTGTCTCATTAAACAGTGCTCTTTTCTTAACCACCTCAGAGGGGTAATCTCTGAAGATGCGAATCTCATCGCCTTGAAATAATAAAGCTCTGTTACTAGCAATTCTTGACAGCATATCTTCGAAAACGTGAGCATTATGCACCCTCAGAATCAAATGCCTTGGAGGCGCATTAGCACCTGGCCGTGCTCTCAGTGCTCTATGGGCTCGATCCAACAAGGGCTTTGAATCCATTTTCAAAACTTCTTGTAACAACTCAGCAGTAAAATCACGAAGGTTTTTATCTTTTTCTTTGCCTTCTTTAACTCCAAGGATTCTTAAATTTTGTCGTTTTGAATGACCCTCTAGGTCAGTACATTTTTCGGTTAATCTCATCAATAAATCAGAAAAACGCTGAGTCTCCGACAATACTACTTTTGTTGTTTCAGCACTCGTCTCTGCTAAAGTTTCCAACTCACCTATAGCCTCATCATGTTGTTCTATTGACGCCGTGATGTGGTTCAGCTTACCGGAAAAATCAGAGTCCAACTTTTGTAACTTGGAGGTTACTTCCTCCATGTGTTCATTCATAATTACACACATTTCAGCCTTTGATTTAGCCAACTGATCCTTAATAGTAGATAGTATTTCCCCCTTCATTCCTTTAAGTGATACTAATTCAGCTTTCATCTCTTGGAGTTCAACTGTCATATTTGTTACTTGAGACTTCATATCTGAAAGCTCCTCACCCACAACGCTGCGAAATTCTTCCAAGCCAATTTTTTTAGGCTGTGGATTCCGGGTTCGTTTGGCAATTTCTTCCTGAGTCGACGCTGAGGTTTGAGCTGGAGCAGAGGCTTCCATCTGGCTTGGTTCTTCTTCTTCCACGGGTCTTGTTTTACCCGTTCCTTTTTTAACGGTTTTTAACGGGGGGGGGGCGACTTGTCGACATTTACTATTAAAAGTCGCGATCTGATGACGTCACCCACCCTTCGTTGAAAATTGCCGGTAAGTTGCAACGGGCCCGTCCCGTTCCTCTCTTCTTAGATCGAAATGTTCACGGAGCTAGTTGACGTGCGACTTGCTCAGTCCATAACGCAACCGGAAGTCCGGGAAGAAGCAGTTTCTGAATCTGCATTTGGTGGTACGCAGTTTCAAGCTTTGTTTTCTTCCCGATATCAGAGTGGAGAAGAAGGGATGAGTTGGGCGCGAGTGGTCCTTGATTATGTTGGTTAGTTTCCCGAAAACGCGTGAACTGTAGATGGAGTTGGTGGTGAGGCTGGAAGGTACGACGAAGTGGGCAAATACACAACCCCATTAAAATTATTGTGGTCGTGGGTAGGGCTGTCAAACCAAACAGTGATGCATCCCGATAGGATAGGCACAGCAAACTACCGCAAATAAAACAAGGCAACTAACCCATAACATTCTTATGGTATTGGGCACAAACGGAGGGAAGGTGACAGAAAAGTCCCTCGTCTCCCCCTCTTTAAACCTTTTCCAATTGAATCAACAAAATATTGTATGTTCTTCGCACCATTTCGAATTAAAATCACAGCACCGCCCAGTGTAACGGTCGCCCAACACTGCACTAAATGACAACACGATACGGAGCTCAGAACTTTCAACATCGAGTAGACCTTGGTGATGCAGCAGCGATGTTGCTTCCACGTGAGGGAATTTGCGGGACTTTTAATGTTTGCTGCCAAATACTCTTTCGTATAAAGAGTAAAGAGCTTCACATCCAAGCACGGGGTGGCATTGGACACCCACCCCAATACCCATGCCAAAAGTCCGTCAGTTCCCCAGAGCCGCTGACTCGAAGGGTCCGGATTGAAACATATACCAGCTATTCTGTGTAGTAGCGAATATCTCGCTGGATGTGGTGCAGGAAATTCTGCCCGGATAGGAAGTGAGCGGCATTAGGAGAGACCCCCAATTCAGTGCAATCTGACTTGGGAACGACGGAGGCTCCTATAAGAGATGAAATGCAAAGATGCTAGGACACAGGACAAGGGAGGCAGCGAAACTGCCGACAGCCATCCGCAACAGCGTACGGAAAGAATTGATGAAAACAGCATGAGAACACGGAGCCCTCGATATCGTAGAACCGGAGCCAGCAACACATTGAAGGACAGGACTGCGAATTGGCATGAGAGTGTGGGAACTCCTTGAGTGCTTTTCACAGAGAAGGATCTACTATCATCCTATAAAATCGCGGTACTTTTACGACTAGTTTATCTACCTATTGTACTTGACTTGATTTGATTGCATTAAACAAAAACAAAAATCACTGTTCCTCGGTACACGTGACAATAGTAAACCCAAAGCTAAAATGTCCGGACTTACCGGGGATTCCATACGCCGCCATAATCGGATAGAAGATCTCCTTCACATACAGAATCGGAGCCCGTCCCATTCTAAAAGAGTAGCGGTGTCGGCAAGAAACACAGGAACAGTGGATCAAAGATCGCGGCTCCGATCCTCATTAATAACCGCCCCAAATCCCCAGAGGGTACGAACGATGACAGAACAATAGAATTAGTCACAGACATTTTAACAAACATTTCGACACAAATGAAGCCATTCGGTTATTGCTCGATGCAAAAGAGCATAGGAGGCCACCGATTTATTCCTCGCCCGTCTCTTGATCAAAGATGTAATGTGATTGACTTTTGCAACGTCGGTAATTGTTTTTTTCATTCAGCAGGCGAGAGACACGGCTGATGTAAATGCAGTTTAACACTGGGAAATCCTAAATATAATCCGCGCTATTATATATTTTTATCGAGAGCAAAGGGAATGGAGCACATCACAGTAGTTTTCCCAGATCTTTGTTCTCCTTGTAATATGAATGAGTAACCTTGAACATTGCCCAACGGACCTTGAAGTCAGTGGTTGGTACTACTGAATAATTCCATGTCGGTTTTCCATCTCACAACACAGTCCAAGTTGCAATCTTGCTGCAAATAATGTAATTGGATTTATTTTCAGTAGATCTCTCTTTTTGTATAACGTTACCTATATCACGTAAACAACAACGCATTGAGCTGAAAAGACACAAATATGTTGGAAACCTTAAAGGAAGGAACACAAAAAATGTCTGTAAATATTCAGCATGTGATTAAATTTATTGAGAGAGTAAAAGTTAAATATTCAGACTGCTAACTTGTCATCAGATGCAAAAAAAATAATTAAATACGATAAACCAGATACCATTGAGTATAAAAGGCAGTGTTGTAGTGGCCCAAGGAGTGGCCTGATCCGCCACAGGGTCATGATTCAGTTCTCTGTGACGTTCGTTCGGCCACATTTGGAGTGTAGCCTGCAGTTCAATTGGCCCCGATACAAGAAAGATGTGAAGAGTTTGAGAAGACGCAGACGAGGTGTAACAGAAAGCTTCCAGAATTAGAGGGTATTCGATGCAAGGAGAGGTTGGACAAACTTTGATTGTTTCCATTGGAACCCCGGAGGTTGAGGGTAGATGGATAGATGTGAATGGTTTATACACACGAATATTTCTCCCAGAGACAGCGATCGATGGCCATAATTCTTTCAGTTTTTATGTGGTTATGGAAAACATAATCTTATTCGCAAGTTAACTCGTAAATTGTGGAAAGGACAATTTCTGATGGCATCACACAGGGAACCTGCAAATATTGATTGGAAGTGCAGGAAGGAACTGCAGATGGTAAACAACGATCCACATATTCGTTCAGTTCGCCTTGGTCCACATGATCTCCCGCTTGACAAACACTTTAACTCCCCTTTCCATTCCAATACTGACCTTTCGGTCCTGGGCCTCCTCCACTGTCAGGGTGAGGCCAAACTCACATTGGAGGAACAACACTTCATATTTCGCATGGGGAGCTTAAAACAGAGCGGTAGGAATATTGATTTCTCTAACTTCTTAAACCTTGCATCCTCTCTCGCTCCCCGTCCCCTTCCACCCTAGCCGTCGGACTCGTTTCACTGTCGTCTTGTTGAGTTTTGCTGTATGCATAACTCGTAATCACCTACCCCACAGACAAGAATGGGCCTTTGTGGGCTCCAGCACTCCTTTATCATCGTTGCTATTTGCATATCTTCCATTCATTTGTTCTATGTGCTGTCTATATCTCTCGTTTCCCCCGACTCTCAATCTGCAGAATGATCTCGACCGAAACGTCACCTATCCTTTTCTGCAGTGATGCTGGCTGGCCCGCTGAATTACGTCAGAGTTTTGGGTCGAATCTTGATTGGAAGATGCTTTTCAAAGAGAAATAAGGGAGTTTAGGGTCAGCAAGCTCATGATAGTTACAGTGTAGGACAGTGTAGGTAGGACGAGATAACTCCAGCTGACATGGGATACTGAAGTTCTGGTTAGGATCATAAGGAAGACTACATTAGGTATAAGCAATTGGGATCAATTTAATTCCTTTCTGTTGGAGTGCATTTAGGCGAAGGTATTCAGGAGTGCGAATGGGACGGAAGGTAAGCTTGCCTGATAAGGTATTGGGGAATCTAAGAACATTCAGCAAGGAAATTACGAGCCAAGAGTTTGTACATTGAAAACAAGGAACGAGCAGCCAGAGGAGGTGATAGCGGGCAGGTACAATTGCCACGTATCCTCTCCCTGCCCCCGCCCAAATGTCTGTTAAACAATTACCTAATAGGCTAATTCCGATGGCACTGCACGGGGAGCCCGAAAATATTTATTGGGAGAGGCTTTTAAACAGACTATAGAAATAGTTCAGGATCGGCAGTTTCCCATTAAAGTGTTACAGAGTAGCCAGGGTTGGCTAGAGAACTTAGTTGAGTTGAGGTTAGTTTAGAGACACAGCGGGGAACCAGGCTCTTGAGCCCACCCGAGTCCGCGCCGACCAACGATTCCCGCACATTAACACCATCCTCCACACAGTACATTTTACACAACTTACATTTTTTTTAACGAAGCCAATTAAGCTACAAACCTACGTGTCTTTGGAGTATGGGAGGGAACCGGAGCACCTGAAAAAAAAACGTACGCAGAGCATGGGGAGAAAGTACAAACTCCGTACAGGCAGCATCCGTATTCAGGATTCAACCCGTGTTTCGGGCACTATGTCAGCAACTCTGCCGCTGCGCCACCTAGTGTTTAGACGGTGCCGCCTGGCCTGGGGCCAAGACATAGAGGACAGCGTCCAGGCAGGGGAGAAGGCTGGCGCTGTCTTCTTGAACCTCACAGCTGCGTACGATGCTGTCTGGCTGCGTGGACTACATATGAAGCTTCTGGAAACCATCCCAGACAAGCACATGGTGAGCTTCATCATGGAGATGCTGAGCAACCGCAACTTCCCACTATACACCAGCAACGGCCAATGCAGCAGGGTGAGGAAACTCAAGAACGGCGTCCCTCAGGGCTCTGTGCTGGCACCAGTGCTGTTCAACATCTACATCCATGACCTGCCTGCAACCCAGTCTAAGAAGTATGGCTATGCTGATGACCTGGCCATTCTACACAGTAAGCCATCCTGGGAAGCTGCAGAAGAGGGCCTCCCTGAAGACATGAACATCTTGTCTTCATATTTGAGGAACTGGCATCTTAGGCTCAGCAAGGGTAAGACACCATCCTCAATTTTCCATCTTAACACCAGGGAAGCGACTCGCGAGATGAACGTCATGGTGGATAACGCCCGGTTACAGTCCCAGCCCGCCCCCACGTACCTCGGAGTGAAGCTCGACAGAACGCTGTCATTCAAACAACACCTGGAAGGTGCCAAGGTAAAGATAAGCGCCCGTGCCGCACTGATACGCTGCCTAGCCGGCACCACATGGGGAGCCACGACGAAGACACTGCGCATGTCCACAGTGGCCCTGGTGTTCTCAGCTGCCGAGTACTGCGCCCCGGTCTGGTGCCGTAGCCCTCACGCTAAGAAGCTGGATGCTCCCCTCAACAGCGCCCGACGGACTGTCTCCGGATGCCTACGAGCTACCCCTGTAAACCAACTGTCCGTCCTTGCCGGCATCGCCCCGGCCAACATCAGACAAGAAGCAGCCACGCTGGCCCTTTCTCGAAAGGCACAGACCAGTGATTTCCACCTTCTCCATCAGATCGTCACAGAGACACCACGACATGTGCGCCTCAAGTCACGGCACCCCTTTGCCATGCAAGCCCATGAGCTGCTCTGTACAACACCGGTCGACACTTCCAAGGCCACCTGGGTCAAGACGAGATGGAGATATCAGTGGAAGTCAGCGGAACCATCTAGGCTACACCGCTACATCGGTGAACCCATGGTCGTCCCTGGCCAGGACCTGCCCCGAAAGCAGTGGATAACCCTCAATCGCTTGAGGACAGGCGTCGGATGCTATGGAATAGCGATGAGGAGGTGGGGTCTCGTGGACAGTGCCTTCTGCGAGTGTGGGGACCCAACACAGACAGTGGAGCACATTGTCACTAGTTGCCCCAAATACCGGCCACCGAATGGTGAACGAGGTCTGATTGACCTGGACGATGACACGTTAGCCTGGCTCGCCTCAACGGAGCTGCAGGTCTAAAAGACATACGACAGAAGAAGAAGTTCTCGCGTTTAGCCAAGTTACCACTTTAAAGTGGATGAGCTCATCTTTCCAGTATATCTTTAAAAACTAATGGAATTGTGTCAGAGGTTTAACCGCCACTGAGACGATAACAACAATCAGAAGGAGATGGGTCCAATGTAAGGGAATAGGACTCGCAATTTGGTGGGCACGAAGCTGGGCCGAATGGCACACATACTGCACACGAAGTCAGATTGAACTTGGGTCTCTGGTGCTGTGAGGCAGCAGCATTGGATGACACCCAACAAGGCATTTGATGGCTCCTATTGGGCACTGGTGACATTCCATGGGCACTGAGTGCATTTTATGGGCACTGGTCAGCTCTCTGTAGTCATCAATCTCCATGATTGTTATGGCTAACAAAGACCGGCTGCGCTCCATCTATTTCCAACATCTATGCTCTCGTCTACAATTCTAGCCACAGTGATCATGGTCTGCACCTGCCATTGCACCGGTTTTCACCTTCAACCGATAATCCTTAATATAATTCGTCACCATCTGTTGGAGTCCACCCCCAGATACCTTTCCCCCTCAGCAGTATCAGCGATTTGTTTGTGATTTCCTAGTATGCTCTTCTATCTCCATCCCCGTGCAACAACAGGCGCTACAATACCAACTCGTGCCACCTCGCAATGTTCGGACGGACGAAGCAACGATTCATCGACGCTTATTTTAATCCTGCTTGCTGCGTTTATTGTTGAGATCGCGCTGCCGTCTCTTGGGTAGAAGCGGGGCACATATTGTGTGACTATTGTGATGATGCGGCAAGCTAGATCTATAAATTTACCTGCACCTCACTGTACCCTTTTTCAACAAGTGGAATGAATTTTTAACCATTGTGAACATTTACAGCCACCGAGATCATGCCGACCGTCGACCACTCTAGTTCTATGTTATACCACTTACGCATCCACTCTCTCCTCAATAGCAACAATTTTTAGAGAGGGCAACTAACCTACAAACGCGCACGTCTTTTAGATGTGGGAGGAAATGGGAGCATTAGGGGGAAATCCATATGGAGAACATTCAAACTGACAGCACCCAGAGTCGGGATCGAACCTGGGGCTCTGACGCTCTGAGGCAGCAGCTCGACCATTTGTTCCACTGAGCCGTGAATTGAGTTGAAAAGCACAAACCAGTTGTACCACAGGCTGTGGTAGCAACAGCTCTGACTCGCAATTCACAATTTTTACACATTGCTCGGTTTTTAATGTTCAGCCCGATTAATCCAAATTCAGCTGAGTTAATTGTCATATTGTCATATATGTCAGGGTACAATGAAGTTCCATGTTTACAATGGTCACAGTGGAAACGTCATATTGACATATACAACAAAACGTCCAATGGCGAGGCAAGGCAGAAGGATGGTGGAAAGATTGCGATTGCGATCTGAAGTAGTGCACAAAAATTACTAAAGTCCTGAAACATCACTGTGACAGAGTGGCGACGTAATGGCACAGCTGGTAGGGCTGCTGGCTGAAAGGACCCGCGACTTGAGTTCGACACTAACCTCTGGTGCTGTGTAAGTGGGGTTCATTCGGATACCCCGGTATTCGGTTTCATCCCACATCCCCCAAACGTGCAGATTTTTAAAAGTTTAGTTGGCCTCCTGAAATTGACCTTAGTTTATAGTGAGCGGATGAGAAATTGGGATAACAGAGAACCCGTATGAATGGGTGATACAATAGACAATAGACAATAGACAATATGTGCAGGAGTAGGCCATTCAGCCCTTCGAGCCAGCACCGCCATTCAATGCGATCATGGCTGATCACTCTCAATCAGTACCCCGTTCCTGCCTTCTCCCCATACCTCCCTCACTCCGCTATACTCAAGAGCTCTATCCAGCTCTCTCTTGAAAGCATCCAACGAACTGGCCTCCACTGCTTTCTGAGGCAGAGAATTCCACACCTTCACCACTCTCTGACTGAAAAAGTTCTTCCTCATCTCCGTTCTAAATGGCCTACCCCTTATTCTTAAACTGTGGCCCCTTGTTCTGGATACATGGTCAACGTGGACACGCTGGGCTGCACGAAAGCTGGTCCTTCGGTCCAACGACCATGCCGACCAAGATGCTTTTCCATGTACCTCTCAAAATATCTTAAAAATGTTATCGGGAGTACAATCTGAAATAGTGGTAAAAAAATTACTAAAGATCAGAAACATAACTGTGGCGCTGTTGTGGCGCAGTGGAGCAGTTGGTAGAACACACTGCCTCACAGCGCCAAAGATGTGAGTTATATCCTGATATCAATAGACAATAGACAATAGACAATAGACAATAGATGCAGGAGTAGGCCATTCAGCCCTTCGAGCCAGCACCGCCATTCAATGCGATCATGGCTGATCACTCTCAATCAGTACCCCGTTCCTGCCTTCTCCCCATACCCCCTCACTCCGCCATCCCTATGAGCTCTATCCAGCTCTCTCTTGAAAGCATCCAACGAACTGGCCTCCACTGCCTTCTGAGGCAGAGAATTCCACACCTTCACCACTCTCTGACTGAAAAAGTTATTCCTCATCTCCGTTCTAAATGGACTACCCCTTATTCTTAAACTGTGGCCCCTTGTTCTGGACTCCCCCAACATTGGGAACATGTTTCCTGCCTCTAATGTGTCCAATCCCCTAATTATCTTATATGTTTCAATAAGATCCCCCCTCATCCTTCTAAATTCCAGTGTATACAAGCCCAATCGCTCCAGCCTTTCAACATACGACAGTCCCGCCATTCCGGGAATTAACCTAGTGAACCTACGCTGCACGCCCTCCATAGCAAGAATATCCTTCCTCAAATTTAGAGACCAAAACTGCACATAGTACTCCAGGTGCGGTCTCACCAGGGCCCGGTACAAATGTAGAAGGACCTCTTTGCTCCTATACTCAACTCCTCTTGTTACGAAGGCCAACATTCCATTGGCTTTCTTCACTGCCTGCTGTACCTGCATGCTTACTTTCATTGACTGATGCACTAGGACACCCAGATCTCGTTGAACTCCCCCTCCTCCTAACTTGACACCATTCAGATAATAATCTGCCTTTCTATTCTTACTTCCAAAGTGAATAACCTCACACTTATCTACATTAAACTGCATCTGCCATGTATCCGCCCACTCACACAACCTGTCCAAGTCACCCTTCAGCCTTATTGCATCTTCCTCACAATTCACACTACCCCCCAGCTTAGTATCATCTGCAAATTTGCTAATGGTACTTTTAATCCCTTCGTCTAAGTCATTAATGTATATCGTAAATAGCTGGGGTCCCAGCACCGAACCTTGCGGTACCCCACTGGTCACTGCCTCCCATTCCGAAAGGGACTCATTTATCCCCATTCTTTGCTTTCTGTCTGTCAACCAATTTTCTATCCATGTCAGTACCCTACCCCCAATACCATGTGCCCTAATTTTGCCCACTAATCTCCTATGTGGGACCTTGTCGAAGGCTTTCTGAAAGTCGAGGTACACCACATCCACCGACTCTCCCCTGTCAATTTTCCTAGTTACATCCTCAAACAATTCCAGTAGATTTGTCAAGCATGATTTCCCCTTCGTAAATCCATGCTGACTCGGAATGATCCTGTTACTGCTATCCAAATGCTCAGCAATTTCGTCTTTTATAATTGACTCCAGCATCTTCCCCACCACTGATGTCAGACTAACTGGTCTATAATTACCCGTTTTCTCTCTCCCTCCCTTCTTAAAAAGTGGGATAACATTTGCTATCCTCCAATCCACAGGAACTGATCCTGAATCTATGGAACATTGAAAAATGATCTCCAATGCTTCCACTATTTCTAGATGCATGTGTGGATTTTGGATGTTCTCGCTGTCAAAGCGTGGGCCTCCACCGGATACTCCAGTTTTGTTGCACATCTCCCAAACGTGCAGGTTTTCTGGTTAATTGGCCTCTGTAAATTGTCCCTAGCTCATATGGAGTGGATGAGAAATTGGGATAACGTATGAACTGGCGCTCAATGGTCAGCATTGACTCGCTGGACAGCAGAGCCTGTTGCAATGCGGTATCACCAAACTGAACTATTGAGGGTTAGATTTACAAGTGCTTCGTGTCCCTACAAAGCCACGAACCAATGGAGTTGATGCAGATATAGGTTGTGGTGACCGGGAGACCCCCACTGTTGTGGTGGGCGGCTTTGAGCCACTCTATTATCAGAACATACTAGCGTCCTACCCTTAGCTCTGCATCCATGCCAAGTGCTTGGTAATCCTCCCAAAGAGCACTATCTCACGTATTGCAGGTTTACATTTCACGTCCCATTGCTTTATCCATTTTAGGAACTCATATCATTGCTTTGGCAAGAATACCCATCTCATGCTCAACAGCACTACCAGCTCCTCCAAATCGAATGAATTACGAGATTACTCTTCATACCTCCTGCATTGATATGCAGTTTGTTATTAGAAATAGCAAAGGACAAAGCGACCCCTAACATCTCCCCACTCGGAATGGACTTATAATCGCAATAATAGCCATTTGTCATCATCTCCCGTCTTCTGTCACCCATCTAATTTAGGATATAATTGTCCCGTGGGCTTCAACTTCGTAAAACCCTTCTCCCATGTGGGCTATGTCATTGGCCTTACTGAAGTTCATAAAGACCAATCAGACGGTCCTCGTCATCGCATCTGTTGAGGTGTCAGTGAGGTGGAAGGGATAAGTTTGTTCACCACCTCCCACAATAACAACTCTAAGAACGAAGGGACAGTCTGGAAGAGTTCATCAAGCATCTGCTTTAAAGAACTAGACAGTTATATTCGTTAAATATTAAGCATTTCAATGATAATCTGTTTCATTATATTCTGACTTTATTCGAGCTAGCCAAATAAAGAGTCTATAGAAGGGTCCTTGTCGTCAAAAGTCGACTATCCATTCCTTGTACAGATGGTACCTGACTCTGTGCAGTGCTCAGCCCAATAAAGACGGTGACAATGCCCCACAGACGTATACAATCTGCCCCATACGGGTGCGCCGGGACTCTATCCACATCCCGGTGAGTAGCACAAAGTCTCCTCAACGAGAGGAAGGCGCGTAACTTCATGGCTTCATCAAACACAGTCCATCAATGTCCTTGTGTTCTTTACAACCAGGCAGATAAATGTAGATGCAATTAAATTTCTAAAGGGCTCACAAGGGTTAGAATTCAGTATTTATAAATCCGTTTAAGTCTTTGGTGGCCCGATGCGAAACGACTCCTGTCCATTCCATCCACGGAAGCTGCCTGACCCACTGCCTGGCCCCGACCCGTTGTGCTTTGCCCAACTTTTGCGGTAAACTGCGTTGAATTTTAATTCCAAACCGATTGAGTGTCAACGGTTTTATTTCGATACAGCGCACAAGTATTTATACAACGGTTTTATTTCGATACAGCGCACAAGTATTTATACAACGGTTTTATTTCGATACAGCGCACAAGTATTTATACAACGGTTTTATTTCGATACAGATCGAGTAAAATTAGGGGATTTGTGGGGAAATAGTTGGGTACTGACAGTGGTCTTAGCGTTCGTTTCCGCAAAGCACCAACAACGTGACACAGGAAACAAGTAACCCAGGTGTAAAAAAAACCCTTCCCCGTACATTTGCAAAAAAAACCCAAAGAACAGTTTGAAATACGTTAGCTGGGTGTGCGGGGGAGGGGGGGAATGATGTGATTGAAAACACTTTTTTGGGGGCGCGCATCCCAAAAGTATTCGCTCTTTGTCAGTAAGAGAATGGAAATTGGCCTTCACGATCACCCGGTCACCAACCACTGGAAATCCTCAGACTGCTACACACTGTGTTCCTGACCGTCAGCCCATTCAGGAGTATGATGAGACCGAAAGGGAGTAAGGAGAGAGATATGCTACATAGCCAGCTGGACGTGAAGTGCGCCGCTTTAGGCCGGTCGCCCCAGTTCAATTGAAAGCGGATGTACTTTAAGCATCTTAGCGCACACAACGACACAGTGACGACGGCGGTCGTCCTATCAGTGATATAGATGAATATCAGCCTGGTCCTCAGAGTCTTGCCATCATCCTCGTAAACCTTCTCTGCACCATTCCCAGCTTAATAACATATTTCCTGTTATATTATGACCAGAACTGAACACAATACTCCAGATATAGCCTCACCAACGTCTTGTAGAACTGTAACGCAACCTCTCAACTTATTCTGACATTCTGACTGATGAAGGAGGATGTACCGAAAGGACGATGGCCGCCCTATCTGTGAGCTACGTCATTTTCAAGGTAATTATGTACCTGCACTCATAGATGCCTCTGCTCTACAACATTCCACAGATCCCTGACATTCACTGTGTAGCCCCCCCCCCCCCCCCCTCCCGGTTAAACTTCCCAAATTGGAAATCCTCGCCATTATCTGCATTAAACCAACAACCATTCCTCGGCCCACCTGCCCAACCGATCAAGATACTGCTGCAAATTTTGACAACCATCTTCACTGTCTACAATACCACCCACTTTAATGACATCTGCAAACTTACTAATCGTACTTTTTTCTTCCCATCACAACTCACCAATATCATCGGAGAAACAAAAACTGCAGACGCTGGTTGATACACATAAAGACACAAAATGCTGGAGTAACTAACATTTCAGGCAACATAACGTTTCGTGTCAAGACTGCTGAGCTACTCAGCTTTCATCAGTATCCTTTATTTAAGGAGAGCCTCACACCTATTATCCACAGTACTCACAAAATCACCAATTGGATACAGAAAAGAGCAAGTCAGCGATCCCCGCCGTACCCCAGTCTTCGCAGACTTCCAGTTGATAAAAGCACATTCTCGACCATCGTCCTCGTCTCCTGTCCTTGAATGAATATCGGACCCAATTGTCCACGTGGACCAGGATCGCCTGAGACCATTGTCCCATTTGCAACTTTGTGAAAGGCCTTACTGAGATTCCACGAAGGCAACATCGACCACATTCCCGTCATTACCTCGGTGTTATCCGAAGTGAGGTGGCACAGGGCTGGAAAGGGAAGGGGTTTCTTTAGAGACAATACCAGTCAGCTCACCAAGCTCATGCTTTCAACAGCAGGACAGATAAACCTTTTTTTTACCGGGTGACGAAGATATTAAGTAACTGAAACATGTATGTTTATACTAATTCCTCTTGTTAATCGAGTGAGGTGCCACTATAACGGGCCGGCAGCGTCGTCAGATTCATTAAATACGCTGTCATACCATTAATTTCTACAATGAAGCCAAACACGAATACAGCAGGTGGTGAAAAGGGAAAGATAACCAGAGTGCAGAATGTACTGTTAAATTGTGACAATATTACAGCTGCAGAGACAGTGCAGATTTAAGTGTAAGCATCGCAACAGGTAGGTTGGGAGATTACGGCTACATCACCAACGATGCAAGATGTAGTGGACAAATGGTGGACACTGAGACGGGCTTTGGTGTTCCTGTCCCCGGGTGCTTGGCATTTAGGACAGGTAGATCGGGGAGAAGAAGCGTCACGAAATATTTCTCTTTACCGACCCGCGGAGTTACTCTTTAATTGTTGGATCACATAGAATATGCCGAACGTGATAGAAATAAGGTAGCAAACGACAGAGGGGATTAAAGAATGCATATGTTGAAATCCAGAGCAAAATACAAAGTGATGGGTAGATACAGAGGGCCAGGCAGCATCACTGGAGGGAAATAGACAGACGGCCTTTCGAGTCGGGTTCCAACGCGTTCACTGGGGTAAAATCTATGGTCTCCCGTTCAACGAGTCCGCTCTAGCCGCAACTGTGGACATGGGACGTTATGTTTTTCAGATGGCAATAGAGAGAACAGCCGCGTTGTGTTCCAACTCCAGCACTCGGCTCAATGCCGCGACAGTTTCGTGGGTTTAGTAATAAAACGAACGAGACTTCTAGTCACGTTCTTAAATTCCTGCCTGAACCTGCTTTGCGTCATTGCGTAGACACAGGTGTTGACGCAGGAGCTGAGCCGAATGAGCAAGACCCCCACCTCGTTTGCGATGTTCGATGGACTTGTGAGATCAGAGCCGACAAAATTAATTGTAATTCGAGTACAGATGAACGTCACCGCTCCCGTCGTCCACAGTAATATGGTGGTGCCAGACACAGTGAAGAGTAAGACGATGGATTTGCGCCGATTCTCCATCTCGGCGTCTTTGCCTTCCAGACTTTTCAAGCGCCGGCGGACCCTGCTAGCCGCTATGATGTTCCTGACCGTCAGCCCGTTCAGAAGCACCGTTAAGACGAAAGGGAGTAAGTAGAGAGACATGTTACACATCCACGAAAAAGCCACCCACCAGATGGAAGTGAAGTAGGCGGGTTTGGGCCGGCACCCCCAGTTCACACTGTCCACATTGAATCGCGGCTCGTACATGAAGTAAAATGGGATGTACTTTAAACAACTCAACGGCAACAAGAACACAATGACAACGGCGGCGGTCTTATCCGTGCAATAGGTGAGTCTCAGCTTCGGGCAGCAAATGCTGACAAAACGGTCAAAGGTGAAGGACAGGGTTAACCAGACGGAATAGTCCAGCGTGAGGATGCGGAGGTATACGTACAAAGGGCACACCATGCTGTGGTTCAGGTAGGAGTCAGGGGTGTAGTAAACGTAGATTCCTTGGAGCAATACTTGAAAGAAGATGACGAGCAGGTCGGACATTGCCATCGCCACCATGTAACGTGTGATTCCTCTGGAGAGTCCGCACTTTCCCCGGTTCAAGATCAAAGCCGTCAGCACGTTGGCTGCAGAATACGAAATTAAGAGCAAAATGACCAGGTAGTTAACCGACTCGTGTAACAGAGACGCCAAAGGCTGCAATCAGACCTCATTGGAGAGCTCAGCTCACTGGCGCAGTTGGGGACCCGCTGTCTCGCTGCACCAGCGACAGGAATCAATCCTGGTCCAGGGGCTCGCTATGTGGAGTTTGCACGTTCTCCCTGTGACACATGGGTTTCCTCCTCATGCTCAGATTTCTTCCCACTCCTCAAAAAAGTGAAAATTTGTAGGTTATTTGGGGTCTCCATGAAAATTGTCTCGAACGTGTGGGGAGGGGATGTCAAAGTAGGATAATATAAAAGTGGCGCGAAAGGGTTAGCAAGAACTCGGTGGATCGAAGGGCCAGTTTCCATCCTGTAAGGCGCAATTTAACTAAATCATTGCGTGGATCGTGGTTGCCACCGATATGGTAATCGCATTTATAAAGATAAGCATATGGATATGTTGGGTATGGAGGTGTATTGGTTATGTGCAGGTAGATAAGAGATGGTCTTGGCATTATGCTTGGCGCACATTCTGGGCTGAATGACCTGTATTTGTGATGTACTATTCTATGTTCTGGGCCATAGTAATTGGAGGACGCCTTTGTGGAATTTACCAAAATATTTATTCGCGTGATGCTTTGAATAACACCGTCACCGGTCCATGAAGGAAATGATATAGCGAATGCGCTGCACAGTGAGAAATTCAATATTAAAATAGAGACGTATTGCACGTAATAGGCCTTCCTCTTCGCCCCTCAAACTGCCAGTCAAACAGATCCAACATGATCCCTCCACATGATCACTTCACATTGTCTCCAATCCCTTTGTTCCACCTTGCCAGATTATGCCACTGGCCTATGTACTACGCACAATTTACAACGACCTGTTAACCTGCCGATAACGCGAGTGTTTTGCTCTATTAGCATGGCCGCTGAGCTGAAACAAGGATGATGCTCCATTGCACACTGATGGTGCCTGTCCAGTTAGGTTTTTCCAGCATTAAAATTATATATCGTGTCGCTATCTTCAGTCGTTTGCTTCTCGCCGATTAAATTATAATTTCGTTTTATTAATAACTCCCGCGCAAATGACAGCTCCAAATGGAAATCAGGTAAAACCCTGCAGAGATCGGACACCAGATATTAAAACAGTTAGTGGGAATACTCAGCTGGTTTGCCAGTAAGATTAGTGGCGGCGGCACCACGTTGATGTACACAGGCCGGAGACTGAGAAAGAGTGAATTACCCCAAAGGCGGCCGTGTCGGAACAGAGAAAGGTGCGACGGGTCGTTAATGGGAATGATTTATGTGAAGAGAATGAAAATGGAACGTGCTGAATCAGCACCTTCTCCTGACGCTTCCTGCAAACAGATTGGTTTCCATTAAGCTTCCTTCAATTTCACTTGGCCAGCAGTACCGCAACCTGTGTCTATCACACTCTCCTGGCCGCCATCTTGTCACAGAAGGACCTGATTTCGTGCCTGCAATTCCATCTATCTATATTATCCATATCCGGAACTCTAGTCAGATTTGAGGCGAGCAGCAACGCATTGAACAACATAAGATAGATACAATATGCTGGAGTAACTAGCTGATGGCGCAAAAATGGAAAAGGGTTCTAATCAACTTTTCTTTCTTCAATTTACTTCTTCATTCTCTACCAACTTGTGAACGTAATAGTTCTTTAGTTAGTCTAATCTCACTCATATGCATGCACTGAAGATAGTCACAGAATGTTGGAGTAACTCAGCGGCACAGGCAGCATCTCTGGAGAGAAGGAATTGGTGACGTTTCGAGTCGAGACCCTTTTCAGAAGATGATTCAGAGTCTGAAGTAGCGTCTCGACCCGAAACGTCACCTATTACTTCGCACCAGCGATGCTGCCTGTCCCGCTGAGTTTCTCCAGCATTCTGTGTCTATCATCGGTTTAAATCAGCATCTGCAGTTCCTTCCTACACATGGAACAACATGACTGTAACACGGTGTCCGAGAGTGCACTTCGCAGAGAGGGTTCTACCATTGTCAGATGAAATCGCCTTACTTTCTTAAAGCTCTTTTCGCTACCGATTGTACGCGTTTGACTTGAGTGTATTTGTGCACATTGTTATGTGATCTGATTGGATAGCATGCAAAATATAACCTCGGTACACGTGAAGATAATAGACCGAAACCTAATATGATCGGGCTTACCAGGGATTCCAAACGCCGCCATAATCGGATAGGCGATCTCCTTCACGTACAGAATCGGAGCCCGGCGCATTCTGGAAGAGTCGCAGTGTCGCCAGCAAACCCGGGACACAGTGGATCAAAGAGCGCAGCTCCTACCCTCATTAATACCCGCTCCAATCCTCCAGTGGCTACTGGGAGTGACGGGGCAATTACATTAGTCACGGACACTTTCACAAACATTTCCAGACAAATGAAGCCGTTCCCCATTTCTTGGTGAAGGAATACTCAATGTAACATCGTACAGAAGGCCGGCCACTGGTATTACCGACCAGTCACTTGATCCAACGTGCAATGTTATAGTATTGTCCTGAGCCGGAAGTCGCTTCACTCAGACATGATAAATGTTATGAATTTTAACACAGGCGAATCCTAAATATAATCCATACTCTCTCATTTTTCTTTACCTGCGGAAGAGGAATTGACGCGCATCACAGTTATTTTCTCATGTCATTTTCATGTTCTAAAATGGATGTGCAATATTGAACATGGCGCTGTGGACCATGAAGGCCCGTCGTTGTAGTTACTGGATAATTCCATGTCGCCCTTTCATATCACCGCACAGTCCAAGCTGTAATCACGTTCCAAATCACGTAGTTAGATTTTGTTCCTTCGGTCTCTTATTTTGTGACCGATGCCTATTTCATACAAACATTGACCTGAAAAGGCATTAGTTTCTTGGAAATCTGAAAGGAAATAAAACAGGATAAATATCGGTAAATATTCAGCAGTTGATCGCATCTACGGATCAGAATAAATAACTATGTATTGGGCAGCCCATCGAGAAGTTATCCATAGGTTCAACAATCCATCGTTATTAATTTAATCCCCCCCCCCCACACACATAAACACACAGATTGAATTCGTCTGTCCATCACTCACATATCGATCCACTCGAGATTCCACCCCACCATCCTGAAATAAGCAATTGACCATTTCCTCCACTCTGGTCACCATACTCGCGTCTGCCTTGGTCCACCACACAAAATGCTGGGGTAAATAAGTGGGTCAGGCAGTATATGTGCAGGAAAATGTTAGGCTAGGATCCGGTCCAGGTCCCTTCTTCAGACCTCGAGTTTGGCCCAGAAACTGCGCTTACCCATATCTTCCACAGATGTTGCTTGTCCGTCTCATTTAATAAAATGTTTCATGTTTCGCTCAAGATTGCAGCATCAGCAGTTTATGTTCATAGGTTGTAGGAACAGAATTAGGCCATTCGGTCCATCGTCTACTCCGCCATTCAATCATGGTTGAGCTATCTTTCCTTCTCAACCCCATTCTCTTGCCATCGCTCCGTAGCCCCAGACACCATTACTAATCAAGAATCTGCCAATATCTGCCAATAAAACGTTTTCACCCAGAGAGTTCTGAATCTGTGGAATTCTTCGCCGCAATAGGTAGTGGAGGCCAATGCCCTGGATGTTGTCACGGGAGAGTTAGATTTAGCTCTTGGGGCTAAAGGAATCAAGGAGTATGGGGGGGGAAACCAGGAACGGGGTACTGATTTTAGATGATCACCCATAATCATATTGAATGGCAGTGCAGGCTCGAAGGGCCGAATGGCCTCCTCCTGCACCTATTTTTTTCTTATGTTTTTATCCGTTCCAAACGCCTTGTGCCTAGTAAGTACAAGTTTCCTTGTACCTCCCATTGACCTTCTTCGGGCTGCGTCTAGCTCTGTGCACGTTGTTGTTCTCTTCCAGCCTGCAGGAACAAACGTTTCAGCGCCGGTGAAATTGGAGCCTGATTCTCTCCTGCTCAACACAACGCCCTGTCACCTCCTTTCAGGCTGACGCTTGGTCCGCGAGTCTGAATTTGCCGGATGTAAATGGAAAGCCATGGAAATGCACAGCATCTACATCAGGGTCTGTAAACAAAGGTGCTTCGGAGAGAAACAATGAAGAGGAGAGCCGACAACCCTATGTTATCAGTGATATATTTCCCCATTTCAGGTAACACCCAGCCACTATTCTCCTTCCCATTCCCACCTGTCCACCCCGAATCTCTGCAAATTGGCATCTATTTCATCCCCTGCCCCTCCCACAGTTTTACACTGACGGATGGGAATGACTAAACGAAATATTATCTCAATGGAGCGACGGGTGCAGGAGGAGAGTTTGGGCTAATTTATACCCTCTGAAATATCGGGCAGATCCTTTACAGCGGTGAGAATATACAGGCTGGGACACATGGGACGGATGCATGGAGTGAGTGAAGGAGATCAATCTGCGTGGCAGCGTCTCTCAGGGAGATGCCAGTGTGAGTTAATGGTCTACGGTGCATTTGCTTATTTCAGTTGCATCTCCACATGTTTAACACGGGGTCTGCAGGCAGCATAACATGAAACCGGTTTTTGGAGACCGATGTATTTCCGTCAAGGTTAGACCATATCATCTCGCAGTCGCTGAAATATCTCGCCAGCACGACCTGGTTACCAATGTGGCTTCAGTGAATGACGTTCTGCTGAGTTTTGGTTGCTTTTATTTTCTGCCGCTGGTTGAGTAGTTGATACGAAGTCAGAGGAGGTGATGGCGCGTCACAGCTACGGTCTTCAAGGGAGCTATGCTGACGATTCCCAGAAACATTTGGAGAGGAGGACGACATCGAATGTGTGAACCTTGTCCAGGCGCAATGCCTTGGGAGATGTTCACCGCCTTCCTGCCATTGTCCGCCTCGCCCTGGAGATGTGTGCTGTTCAGGCACCGAGACTGGAGACCCCGAGCAGGGATCGTTTTGACTACAGCAGTCTAAAGGTCAGTTCTCAGTAACCCGCCTCAGCACAATGCAGGCTGACATCAGGATGCACAGATTGGAATCAAAGATTCCATCTACAAACAACTTCTTGAGCAAATCATCTTAAATGAGGTGTTGAAAACTATCGGCAATTCGATCAGAGTGGGAGCCGCCAGGGACTCACGTCCTCTTTAGAACCCCTAGCCCCACTCCCTCTCCTCCCCCCTCGAGCCTATCGCGCTCGTCGACGCCCTCAGACACTTCTCTCTCTGTTATCATGCCCGAAGACTATGCTCTCCCCTTTCTCTCAAGAGGGAGCGTAGGTGCCAAGTTCACCATTGGCGGGCAGCTAACGGATATATTCTTACTTTAACCAATTGAATCGTTTCGACGTTAATTCTGATAGATAACGTGTTGGAATTTGCTTGCATTGATTCAGTCACACGTTGTTGACCTGACTGCTCGTCGTGTGCTCTTTGGTACATCTGGGACTTCAACAGCGGGACATACTCCCATTTCATCAAACCTTCGAATAGCCTGTACCACCAACATATGATCCAGGTCAACACACTGGGGTCGTCAAAATACTTTAAAAGGTTACTCCAAATGGTGCGCATATTGGCCATTAAACGCCAATTTAATCTTCGCAGATCCATTTTATCTGGATTACCGACCATAGTGGCATTTCATCCTTGAAGCACCATCTCCGTTCTCCCCCTTGCAAACTGTACTTCGTTTTTCCAGCCTCGTTTTCCATTCGTGGCCATGGGCGTGCAATTCCAAATCTGTGCAGGTTTTTCTCCACATCTGGCTGAACATCTTAGGCCTGGTTTACATTCATGACACAGAACAGAAGCTCCTCTGAAGCCTTTCGAATTGTTGACGCGGCGTCAATCTAAATTAAAGATTAGGACAGGATAGGAACAACTACCGCCCAGCATGTCTGCGCCGATCATGATGCCAACAAATCTGATCTCAACTGCGTGCATACGATTTGTGTACCTCCATTGTCTGTCTGTTCATGTGCCGCTAAATTCCTCCTAAATGTTGCCATCGTCTCTACGTCTACCACCTACCCAGGGCGCGCATCCAGGCACCTGCCACTCTGTGTAAAGAAGAACTGTCCTCGACAATCTAATTTAAACTCTCTTCTACTCACTTTATAACCTTTCAATTTAGCAATTAACTTTCTCTTGCTGATAATATATGCATAAAATGCCTTGGACTTCTCCTTTATTGTACTTGCCAGGAAACGTTCATGGCCTTCTTGTTTAAATTCTTTACTGCTTCCTTTATATTCGGCTGCTTTCCGTTTCCTAACTTTGCAAATGCTTCTGTTTTGATGAAGCTTACAATACTTCTTATCATTCAAGGTTTACAATTTTGCCATCGTGTCCTCATTCTAATTTGGTTCTGAACTCTAATTATCTGTCTTTCAAAGGATTCCCACCAATCAGATGAGATACACTGAAAAGGCCAGTTCAACTGGTGGTGCAGCGGTAGAGTTGCAGCCTTATAGCGCTTGCAGCGCAGGAGACCCGTGTTCGATCCCGACTACAGGTGCTGTCTGTATAACTCCAATGTCCTATTTAGCACAATTACCGCTGTCATATGTCCCGCCCCCAGTACCAGCTTAGTTGGGTCCCCTGCTAAGTGCGAAGAATTCGCTAAATTTTTCACCAACAAAGTTGAGAACATTAGAATGAACATTTCCCCTCCCACCCGTGACCTAGCTGTCTCACTAGTCTGTTCGTCTAAATTGGACTGCTTCCAACCCGTCACTCTATCCTCCCTTGCAATGCTTGTCTCCGCGATGAAACCTGCAACCTGCCCCCTTGATCCTGCCCCCACTGCCCTTCTGAAGGATGTCATTGCAATAGCCGGTCCCAGCATCCTCTCTATTATCAACAGTTCTCTGGCCACTGGCACTGTTCCAACCAGTTTCAAGCACGCGGTGGTCCAGCCCCTACTGAAAAAACCTAACCTAGACCCCACCTTGCCTAGCAACTACAGACCCATTTCCAAACTGCCATTCCTGTCAAAAGTCCTTGAAAAGGCAATTCTAAACCAATTAGTGCCCTACCTGCACCAAAACACCATCCTGGAAAGTTTCCAGTCAGGTTTCAGAGCCCACCACAGCACAGAGTCTGCCTTGTTGAAGGTACACAACGACCTGCTTCTCGCCATCGACACCGGCGACTGTGCAATCCTGCTCATTCTCGACCTCAGCGCAGTGTTCGATACAGTGGACCACACCATCCTTATTGACCGTCTCCGGTACGCGGTTGGCATTGATGGCACTGCCCTGAGCTGGTTCGCTTCGTACCTCAAAGATAGGAGTTTCGCCATCAACATAGGCAGTTATTCCTCTGCTCCAGCTAGCCTCTCCTGCGGAGTTCGAGAAGGCTCCATCCTAGGCCCCATTCTCTTCTCTCTATACATGCTCCCCCTTGGCCAAATCATTCAAAGGCACGGCATTTCTTTCCACTGCTATGCCGATGACACTCAGCTTTACCTCCCCCTGAAACCCAACAACCAGTCAAATTTAAACAGCCCCTCACACTGCCTTGAGGACATAAAATGTTGGATGGCACAGAACTTCCTCCAATTAACTGAGAGCAAGTCTGAGGTCATCCTATTCGCCCCCCCCCCCACTCCATCAAATTGATAACAGGCAGTCTTGGAAGTCTATCCTGCCTAGTCAAACCTGATGTCAAAAACCTCGGCATGATATTTGACTCTGCATTAAAATTTGATAAGCAAGTCAACGCTGTGGTAAAAGCCAGCTTCTTCCAACTTCGAACCATAGCTAAAATCAAACCTTTCCTCCAATTCGACGACACAGAAAAAATCATTCACGCTTTCATTTCCTCCCGCCTAGTCTACTGCAACTCCCCACACACTGGGATCAGCCAATCTTCCCTGTCCCGCCTGCAACTGGTCCAAAACGCCGCAGCGAGACTCCTGACGGGTACCCGTAAAAGGGACCACATCACCCCGATTCTGGCCTCTCTCCACTGGCTCCCTGTACGGTACAGAATCAACTTCAAGCTCCTCCTATTCACGTATAAAGCCCTAAATGGACACTCCAGGTCCCTCAGGTCGGCCGACTTGGGGCTACTCACTATCCCGCGGTCTAGGCTTAAGCTCAGGGGTGACCGCGCTTTTGCGGTTGCAGCTCCTAGACTGTGGAACATCATCCCTCTCCCCATCAGAACTGCCCCCTCCATCGACTCCTTTAAGTCCAGGCTCAAAACCTATTTATACTCCCTAGCGTTTGAGGCTCATGGAGGAGGCGCTGTGAACTGTTTGCGTGCTACTGTATGTTTCATTTTTTTCCCATTGGAACCTAATCAGATGTACAGCACTTTGGTCAACGTGGGTTGTTTTTAAATGTGCTATACAAATAAAATTGACTTGACTTGACTTGACTTGTATGAGGTTTGTACGTGGAGGACTCGGCGTGGGAGGACCGCCGTGAAGAACATTGAAGGATCCGGCGTTGGGGATACCGCCGTGAGGGACGGTGGGAGAACAAAGGGGGACCCGGCGTGGGGAAGAGACGGGACTCTAGTTTTAGAAACCTCTTCCCAGGAGATATGCCTGCGTTTGTTTGGTTTGTTTGTTTGTTTGTTTGTTCGGTCGTTCCGATGAAGGCGCTGTTCATACGGCAGACAGCCACAAATCGCTTGTCTTTTTCTTATTTTTCAGTTTTAATTAAATTTTAATTTCAAGTTTTTCGTGTACCTTGTTGTGTGTTATAACTGTTTGCAGAACAAGTTCCGCCCGGGGATGAACAAAGTTCGTTCGTATCGTATCGTATCGTAAACGGGAAATCCTCAGTGCTCCCTTTATCCTGTTCAGTTACAGGTGCGGGAAGAGGGGGCATCGCCCGTCAGTGGTATTTAAGGTGAAGCGTGGTAACGATCAAGGCATTGAGAGCAATTGGGAACTGGTATATAATGAGACACGTGGCCAGAGTAGATCAGGAATGAGCAAATTCAATGACAGGATAGGTTTGAACGGCCGAGTGGCCAATTCTACGCCAATTTCTTTCATGACCGGCGGGTGGGCAATTGAAAATGGACTGCGATGTCAGAAGAACTGTTAGTGGTTCGGTTTCAGTGTTTTAAAACTGCTATATATAGAACATAGAGCACTACGCGACAGTAACATGGTTTTCGGACCAAAATATCTGTCAACCATGTCAAGATAAGCCAATCTATTTTGTCTATAAACAATCCATTCTACTCCATTCCGTGCATATACATGTGCTTATCCAGAAGCTTTTTAAATGTCATTATCATCTTGGGATCACCCACCACTTTTGACAGCGTTCCAGCGACTCAACGTGCGCTGTGTAACTGTCCCCGCACGCCTCCATTTACCACTCGCACACATTGAAGCTGTGTCCTCTAGTCTTTGACACTTCCACTCAGAGGGGCATTTTTGACGAGTTTCCCTGTTGTAGGCGCATTGATCGTCATTGCGGAGATTACTCGACAACAATAGTCATGTTGCAGTACAGCACACAGTCCTAGCAGAGAGATTGGTATCGGCGTCGGTTTATTATTGTCACCAGATACTTCGTTCGCGGTCTCTGCAGTTAAGTCGTGCCATTCATGAGAACAACCAAACCATAGACTAATGAAACAGGTAGTGCAAAGGGAAAGACAACCAGGGTGCAAGGATGTTACATCTGGAGAGAAAGTGAAGATTTAACAAATTGCAGGCATCCCAATGGGTAGGTTGGGAAATCAGAACTACACCCGCAGCGAGACAAGATGGAGCGAACATGTGGTGGACATTGAGAGCGGTTTTGGTGTTCATATTCGCGGATCATTGAGGTTTAAGGCAGGTGGATCGGAGAGCGGAAGATCCACAAAATATTTCATTTTACCGACCTGCGAGGTTATTCTTCAATAGGAACTGGGTGGATTGGCGGATAATATGCTGAACCTGACAGAAAATGGACGAGAAACTTCATCTACCCACATCCTTCGCAGATTCTTCCTAACCGATGTATTAATAAAACATTTGGCGTTTCGCTCAAATTTCTTGCGTCTGCAGTTCTTTGTGTCTACATTTGCCCTTACTGCGTGTAGCTGACTGCGTGGACTGCGTGTAGCTCTGTCCACTTCATTGCTCGCTTCCAGACTTCAGAGACAGCTACCTCAACGCTGAGCACGAATTGAAGCCTGGTGCTCTCCTACAGTACAATATCTTGCCCCCGCCTCACAGACTGTGCCTGAACTCACGGGTCTGAATTTACCAGATGCAAATATAAAGCAATGGAAATACATAGCATTTACATCAGGGCCTGTACACAGAAGAGCTCCAGTGAGAAATAGTAAAGAGAAAAGCCTATACAACCCTATATTATGAACAATGAATGCTCCCTTTTTTTTGCTTATAATATATCCATAAAATGCCGTGGTCTTCTCCTTACTACCAATTGCCAAGAACCTTTCATGGCCTCTTTTAGCGCCCCCAGTCGTTTGTTTACGTTTCTTTCCCCCTTCATTATATTCACCTGGTACCAGTTTCTTAACTTTGCATACGCTTCCTTTTATTGACGAAGAGTATAATATCTCTAGAACTTATTGAATTATGATCATTGTCCTCAAAATGCGAAACCTTTCAAATATAATCACCTGATCGGACGCATTCCCAATATGTTTTAGTGCTGTCCCATCCCGAGTTTGACTACACAGAGGCATCTAACCATTTCAGTTCTATCAGAAACTCAATCTTCAAGTGAGTTCCAGTCAAAATTGGAAAAGTGGAAATCACCAATTACAATAACACTTTTGTTCTACATCTTTTCACGATCTGCCTGCATATAATTGGGTGACCTAAAAATATAACTCCATCAGACGTCTGTGGAGGCCAAGTCATCGGGTATTTTTAAGGCGGAGAATGACAGATTTTTGATTGGTAATGGTGGAAACGTTATGGGGAGAAAGCTGGAGAATGAGGTTGTGATAGAAAGATAGGTGAGTCGTGACTGAATGGCGGACTAGATTCGTTGTGCTCAATTGCCTAACTTACTTCCATTACTTACTAATTCATGAATTGATGAACGCACAACCACACACATATACGAATCTACACACACGCACACACAAACATATACCCACACATTCACAAATACTCACGCACGCGCGCACAACACCGCACAATCATACATATACACGAATCTACACACACACAAACGCACACTCGCTCACTCTCACACACACACACATACACACGCGGGCGCGCGCAAACACACAAACACTCTCACACACACCCAAACACGTGCGCGCGCGGAAAGAAACTTGTTTGTTCAAGAGAGTGTGACTAATATTGGGGTTGCGTCATTCTCCCGTCCCCACTGGGGAGTTGGTGGGAGTATTAAAGAACATCCGAACTGCGCTATCGCTCCATTGTGTTCCTGAACTTCACTGGGACAATCAGATGGAACGGGCCCCAGTTATATACGTCAATGAAATTAGCTATCCGATCCTGGCTGCGTTTGGTATCCCTGGTAAGCTGTGATGAGATTGTTTAATGCTTTCTCCTGACAGACCGTGAGTACTCTGACTGCCTGTTCCATCCTCTCCTGCACTTTACAGTAATCTGATGTGCGATCAACACAGAAATTGTAACTTCAGACGCAGTGCATCGGCGTCACCGGGCATAAATGGAGGGAATAGGAGATATGTGGACAGATGTCCGAAGAGTGGACATCACGGGGATTTAATGCGGTGTTTTTAAAGGAGGAATGAAAACGCAAACTCGAGCTTAAAGAGCACATGATGTTGTGATAATTAATATGATGAGTTTCTGATGAATGGAGCATTGAAAGAGCCTCGTCTTACTAACACTAAGTGGTTCTTGTGATTCGCTTCGCTGAGGGCTGTCGCGCTACGCGACATTCAATCGTAACTTTAGCTCCATTACATCAGTGGTTCCATTTAAATATTAATTTCACTGTACTTTGCTCTTCCCCCAGCGAACGGGCTGACGGCTGCGATCCTGTACCGGGGTAAGTGCGGGCTCTCGAAAGGAATCACCCGGTACATGGTGGCGATGGCAATCTCCAATCTCCTCGTTCTCATCTTTCACGTGTTAATTCATAAAATCTACATGTATTATATCCCCAACTCCTTCCTCTCCCTCAGCGCAATTTGTCCTTCCAATATATACCTGCGGGTCGTTACTCTGGACTATTCCGTCTGGTTAACCATGTCCTTCACATTTGACCGTTTTGTCAGCATTTGCTGCCCGAAGCTGAGACTCACCTATTGTACGGATCGGACGGCCGTCACGGTCATTGTGTCCTTGTGCGCACTGAGCTGCTTGAAGTACATCCCCTTTAACTTCATGTACCAGCCACGCTTCACCGTGGATAGTGTGAAATGGGGGTGCCGACCCAAACGCGCCTACTTCATGTCCGATTGGTGGTTGGTTTTTACGTGGATGTGTAGCATCTCTCTCCCCTTGCTACCCTTCCTAATAATCCTATTGTTCAACGGACTGACGGTCAAAAACATCATAGCGGCCAACAGAGTCCGTCGTCGCCTGAAGGCAGTGGATGGCAAGGACACGGAGGCGGAGAATCGGCGGAAGTCCATCGTTTTACTGTTCACCGTGTCCGGCGCCTTCATATTGCTTTGGACAACGATCGCTGTAACTTTCAACCGCACTCGGGTCACTGTGAACTTCGTGGGTGTGGATCACTCAAGCCCATCTTACATCGCCTATGAGGTTGGGGTCATGCTCACACACGTCAGCTCCAGCGCCAACACGTGGATCTACGGGATGACACAGAGGAAATTTAGACAGGAGGTGAAGAACGCATTTACACATTTAACGAGTATTATCGTTAAACTCATGACACCGGCGCGCCAGTTGCCTAGAACTGGAGGTGGGATATGACGCAGCCCATCAATCTATTATCTCACATGATGATTCGGTGAATTTGGTTCCATCCAGAGCGGGCATGTTGGGCAGGACTCTTCGTGGAATAAAATGTTATCCCAATGTCCAAATTATTGTAACTTGCTAGCCCCGATATATTTCCCATATAGCGCGCTCGCAACACCTGTTCAAGGCGAGTTCATGCGTGACTTATTTGTTCTTCTAACATCAATATCCGGCACATCCTTTTTGCCCCAAATCCATATGATCCACAACTTCAGTATCAACCTACATGCTTCCCCCTCTCTTTGTTGTGTAGTACGTGAATGTGCATTCACCCCCCCCCTCCAGCGTGTGCCCTCTCCATCCCTCCCCCTTCCCGTTTTACCCACGAGTCTGACTGTCCACGATTATATAATCTCCGTTTACTTTGTTGTCACCTTCTCCCAGCTAACAATGATCTGTTCTACATTTTCTTTGTGCTGCATCCCCTTTGATGTCTCATTCTCACTCCTTACACCTCCTTGTCTCTGTGTCGCCCTCTCCCCTGACGTTTAGTCTGAAGAAGGGTCTCGACCCGAAACGTCACCCATCTCTTCTTTCCAGAGACGCTGCCTTTCCCGCTGAGTTTCTCCAGCATTTTGTGTCCAACGTCTATGTAAACGCCATCCGCAGTTCCTTCCTGCACCTTTGCACCTATATTTCTTCCTCTGGCTCCATATTTTTACGCCTCTTGTATCCTTAGCTCCTTCTTTCACACTTTCTCTCTTTTGATGTCTGGAATTTGTACCCATCCGAAATTCATTGTTGGTGCATTTACTGTGGGTGTCCGGATAACACGGCCGTTGCGTCCTGCTCCGCGTTGCTCTGGGTAGCTAACGGTTCTCCACAACAGGTAGCTGCAACATTAACCTACGATCCGTTGTGTTATATTCCTCGGTTTAAATGTACGCTCTAGTGAAATAGAACGATTAAAATTGATTAATCTTTGCATGGACATCGATATTTTGAGAGAAAAAATTGCATTGTATTAAAATCACTGTGTCTGTAAACCTACATTAGTTATTTTCGAATCACGTGACAGGTAATCCGTTCTTGAGTGAGTAGTGGCTAAGTTTAAATGTTAAAGAAGATGTGCGGGGAAAGTGCGGAAGAATGTTTTGAATAGGGACAGGTCTGGATGTTGGGGGAAACTACTTAATTGAGGCATTGTTCCTTAGATTATATGTTGAAATCAACACGCCTTATAATCAAAAAGCAGGATCAGCATTTCCCACTGAGGATGTGAGATAAGGATGGCAATTGAAAGGGTCAGTGGGTGACGGATGGTGTTGTAAAAGCTCACGAAGGAAGATTGTCAGGTTTAAGAAGGAGGCATTAGACGCGGCTTTGCAGGAACATAAAGCGAGTAGGAAACTCAAACGGACAATGAGAGCGGTGAGAAGGGGCATGAAATGTATCGCCAGGCAGATTAAGGAACGTCCCATGATTTCTTACACGTCCGTTAGAACTAAGGGAATGGTGGTGGGAGGGGGGGGGGAGGTGGGAACATTTAAAGATCAAGGAGGGATTTATGCGTCGAATCGGATAATGTAGGTGAGGAAATAAAGCAGTACTTTGCATCTGTATTCACCCAGGAGAAGGACTTGGAGGATGGACAATAGACAAAAGACAATAGGTGCAGGATGAGGCCATTCGGCCCTTCGAGCCAGCACCACCATTCAATGTGATCATGGCTGATCATTCTCAATCAGTACCCCGTTCCTGCCTTCTCCCCATACCTCCTGACTCCGCTATCCTTAAGAGCTCTATCTAGCTCTCTCTTGAATGTATTCAGAGAATTGGCCTCCACTGCCTTCTGAGGCAGAGAATTCCACAGATTCACAACTCTCTGACTGAAAAAGTTTTTCCTCATCTCAGTTCTAAATGGCCTACCCCTTATTCTTAAACTGTGGCCCCTTGTTCTGGACTCCCCCAACATTAGGAACATGTTTGCTGCCTCTAACGTGTCCAACCCCTTAATAATCTTAAACGTTTCGATAAGATCTCCTCTCATCCTTCTAAATTCCAGTGTACACAAGCCTAGTCGCTCCAGTCTTTCAACATACGACAGTCCCGCCATTCTGGGAACTAACCTAGTAAACCTACGATGCACGCCTCAATAGCAAGAATATCCTTCCTCAAATTTGGAGACCAAAACTGCACACAGTACTCCAGGAGCGGTCTCACTAGGGCCATGTACAACTGCAGAAGGACCTCTTTGCTCCTATACTCAACTTCTCTTGTTATGAAGGCCAACATTCCATTGGCTTTCTTCACTGCCTGCTGTAACTGCATGCTTCCTTTCTGTCCCTGATGCACTAGGACACCCAGATCTCGTTGTACGTCCCCTGTTCCTAACTTGACACAATTCAGATAATACTCTGCATTCCTATTCTTACCACCAAAGTGAATAACCTCACACTTATCTACATTAAACTGCATCTGCCATGCATCCGCCCACTCACACAACCTGTCCAAGTCACCCTGCAACCTCATTGCATCTTCCTCACAGTTCACACCGCCACCCAGCTTTGTATCATCTGCAAATTTGCTAATGGTACTTTTAATCCCTTCATCCAAGTCATCTTATACTCCATACCGATGTTCCTATCTCATGTACTGCACTGTTCTATGTTCTATGCTCCTGGAAGGATGGAACGCGCTGCTTCCACCATTGCCCTCGGCAGCGCGTCCCAGCCTTACAGGAGCATAGAACATAGAACAGTGCAGTACATGAGATAGGCACATTGGTATGGAGGAAATAAAGGTACATGGAACTCGAGCAGGCTGAGGACGAGATAGTAACAGAGTCGTAGAGTGATACAGGTCCTTCGGTCCAACTTGCCCACACCTGCCAACATGTCCCAGCTACATTATTTCCACCTGGCTGCGTTTAGACAATAGACAATAGATGCAGGAGTAGGCCATTCAGCCCTTGGAGCCCTTGGAGCATCAGGCACATGAGCACATGCGCACACACACACACTCACTCACAAACACGAATCTACACACACAACCCTATGAAATTACAAGCATACCCACTGACACGAATCTGCACATAAATACCCACTGACAGATACACGAACTGGAATGTAGACAGACAAACACATGCGAATATGACTATATGAACATATGCTCACACATACAAAGCCAAATCTACATGTGCACATATATAAACAAACACAATCTCTCTCTCTCTCTCTCTCTCTCTCTCTCTCTCTGTCTCTCTCTCTCTCTCTCTCTCTCTCTCTCTCTCTCTCTCTCTCCCTCTCTCTCTCGCTCGCTCGCTCTTTCCCCCCCTCTCTCGTGCCAAGGGAAGAAAACTTGCAATCAGTCCGCGATCTCCAAACACTAACTCCACTTCCCATTCCCGTACACCCTTTCTGCCCTGGGGCTCCTCCACTGTCAGAGTGAGGTAACAAGCAAATTAGCGGAATAACATCTCATATATCGCTTGGGAAGCTTACACCCCAGCGGTTCCCAGCAACAGGTGAAATACCAAAATATTGGGAAGTTGTGCATTTATTCTAGAGGGTCTAAACGGTAAAACCTTGGAACTAACGGCCAGTGCTCTACGTAGGTGGTCAGAAAGTTATCGGAAATGATTCCGAGAGACAATATCGACCCGCAGTTGGAAAAACAAGGACTGATTAGGGGTAGTCAGCGTGAGAGGGAAATCGGTGGTTGGCCCTGGTTTTGTTTTTCCACTTTTGCAGCGACTCCCTGCACATTATCCAGAGGCCAATTAACCTAAAATACGCACGTCTTTCGGATATGGGAGGGAACCGGATCACCCGGACAAAATCCTTGCTGAGGCAGCGTGAGGTATAAATGGAGTCAATGGAAGGGAGGTTGGTTTGTGTGATGGTCTGGGCTGCCTCCACAATTCGCTGCAATTTCTTGCGGTCTTGGATGGAGCTGTTACCGGACCAAGCTGTGAAGCATCCTGATAAAATGCTTTATATGGTGCATCTGTAGAAGTTGTTGAGAGTTGTAGGTGACATGCCAAACGTCCTAGGCCTTCTATGGAAGTAGAGGCGTTGGTGTGCTTTATTGGTAGTTGTTTCAATATGGCTGGTCCAGGAGAAGTTGGAATTAAAGGCAGTTAAATACAACCTACACCTGTTGTAACTTCATGCTCCACTTGGAGTTCGCCTCTGACCACGGTAGCCCTTCTCTTACTCGAGTTCTGCCAACTTGTAGTGCTATTTGTCTGTGCGTGTCCTTATTCTTCCCTTTTAATCTTTTTTCAAATTAGGTTTGCTGCGATCACAGCACCTTTGTAAATCAGTTATACCATCCCTCTGCAGTGTGGGAACCTTCCTCCGAGCACACGGGGGATTGCTTTAATGACCCTGTACTGGTCCCATCCTTTCCAGCCATGCAGTAATCTGAAACAATTAATTCAGCGCCATTTCTCAAATTCCACTCCAGCTATTCCCCATTATAACTGGCGTGTAAGGATGGACAAGTAGTTCTCAGTGTTGCAATTTCCAGAAATCTGCACAAAGACATAAACGATTAGGAACTTCGGGCAGGTCAGTGAGAAACTTGTTTCCACATTCCATCCCTGGGATGGCGGGACTGTCATAATCCCTGGGATGGCGGGACTGTCATAATCCCTGGGATGGCGGGACTGTCATAATCCCTGGAATGGCGGGACTGTCATAATCCCCGGGATGGCGGCACTGTCATAATCCCTGGTATGGCGGGACTCTCATAATCATATGATGAAAAATTGAAAAAACTAGGCTTGTATTCCAGAACCAGGGACCACAGTCTTAGAATAAAGGGGAGGCAATTTAAAACTCGTGAGAAGAAACTTTTTTCACCCAGAGTTGTGAATTTGTGGAATTCTCTGTCACAGAATGCAGCGGAGGCCAATTCACTGGATGAATTCAAAAGAGAGTTAGATAGAGCTCTAGGGGCTAGCGGAATCAAGGGATATGGGGAGAAGGTAGGCACGGGTTACTGATTGTGGATGATCAGCCATGATCACAATGAATAGTGGTGCTGGCTCGAAGGACCGAATGGCCTCCTCCTGCACCTATTTTCTATGTTTCTATCATCTCTTTCGTTTGTGAAAAGGCGTCAGTAAGGTTGCGGTAAAGTTCACTTAGGAACCTTGCCTGCTTGTACTGGGAACAGCCTGGATATTGCTCCTACTTCTTTCTTCATGCGATTGCTAGATGAAGGGCTGGGATTGCAGCTTCTTAACGCGAGAGATTACAGAACATTGCAGATAATACACAGGCATGTTCCATTGTCAAAGATCTGCATTTAATAGGTACGCATTTCCAACCATCCCGAGGGCCTAAACCACATTTCTAAATTCTGGATTGACGTCTTTTTAGAAACTGCTGAATGTATTTTTTTCGGACAGTCCCGGTGTTTCATGTACAAGAGTTGGAAATGGATGATATCTCTTAACCTCAATATAGCTCTCTACGGACAGAATGTGCATTTGCATCGATGTGGTTACCATAAAGTTCAGGAATGGCCTCGACCACGTACCACTGTTGCAGTTCAAAATGCTGGATGCCGTGCGATCAGGACTGTGAAAATGAAGGATATTTGATATTGACATATCTATGAAAGCACATGCACTCTTTCAGGAACGCCATCCAGAACATCCAATAAGCTTCTCAGTATTTGCAAAGCTGCGCCCGTCAAATGTTCTTTTGCTTAAGGACACACCCGATGATCAATGCAAATGTTTGCAGCATGAGAATTTTATGCTCCAATTGGCAGGGCTTGGCATCATCTACAACAATGATTTGTGGGAAAGCCTGTTGTACAATTCTGAGAATATGCATGACAAATGTTGGAGAGGTGAATGTGGTGAGTGTCGGGTAATGTGCATGAAAGAGGGATTCAATGAATCAGATAAAGCAAAGGATGTGAGTAGGATGACATGGGAAATACAAGAACATGGGAGGCTGAAAAAGATCATGAAAGTTGGCTGCTGCGGTGACCTACAAGAGTTGGTGTTATTGAGGATGCCAGAATTTCAAGAACATGTTGTAAAACGAATCAAAGCCATGTAATTTGAGGAAAAAAAGAAAGAAAACAGTCATTCAAATGAACTTTTCCATGTCTTACTCCTGTATCAGCATGAAGTGCAGAGTGCTTTGTGGTCACGTGATTCAGTCAGTTTGTTCACCGCTGTCATCATCCAGAATGGTAAGTGTGAGTCTCATTTGATTGTGTCAAACACAAATGACAAAGGAAAGGGTTCTGTGTACACATTCATGCGATATCTTGCTACCAAAGCTTCAGCTGATGGTTCCATCATATTTTTTACAGATGGGCCATCTTCTGAATTCAAGAACAAGTTCATGGCAAAACGTCACTTGATTGTGGCAAAAGAACACCACGCAACATATGAATGGTAATACTTTGCAACTTGTCATGGGAAGGGGGTAGTTGATGGCATAGGTGGGTGCTGCCACGTCACTTGTTTGGTATAATGTCATGAGCAAGAAAGCTGATGCCCCAGTTGTCCAGAGCTCAAAGGACTTTGCAAATCTGGCCACCACACTGATGCCCAATGTCATGGTTATACATATTTCAGAAGATGAGATTAAAACGTACCATTCAAAAAAGACAACCATGGGAAAGTGTAATTCCTGTGCCAGGCAGGTATCATGTTATCCAGGTGTCTCCATTCGGCATTTTGAAGTTCTGGCATGCAAGTGGTGGAGCTGACCCCGACTTATCTAACCAGTACTGTGCCCCCAAACAGAGTATTGACTGGGTAGTTGGGGGATTGGTTGGTGGTTAGGTATGACCAAAATCTTTTCCAACTACCCTTAAAACTTCTCCAGTGAAATGAAACTGAAGTAAAACTAATGTACGTTTGGGTGTTTCTGGAAGTGGCCCCCATCTAAAGAACCAGCTAGACACAAAATGCTGGAGTAACTCAGCAGGTCAGGCAGAAGGTGTCTACCTTCGATTTAAACCAGCATCTGCAGTTTTTTCCCTACCCATCATGAAGAACCAGACATCTTGTTTTACACACAAGATCAAATTATGAAGAAGATATCAGGGCCTCAGGTGGCAGGATCCAGACGGCAGTTCAAATTTGATGGAATTTAAGAAATATCCATGCAAACTAATGCATTAATACCTTAGTGGTATACATGTAATATAAAGTTACAGTCTTGCATTTTGCTTAAAGAATAGTGGAGTTCATGTCCTTGAGATTTGTACATGAAACTTTGCTGTCAAAGTAAAGTTTTGTGTTTCACCAAGAAAGTGGTTTGAGAAATATTTTTTGCAGAAGTTTAATGCATGTACTTGTATTTATGTTATTGTTCATCTCATACAATATGTAAACACTGGATTTGGAGACATTATTAATTATTATAAAAGCAGTTAACCTGCTTAATTAACCTGCCCACTCTACATGTATTTCACAAATGCATCATTAACAATGTTTGTTTAAAAATACATGTGTACATATGTTTGCATATAAAACGAGCAACAACATACTTTATGTATGCTGAGGTACTTATAAGAGAAAATGGTGAATGTATAAAGACCGCATGGGACTAAAACAAGTTAAATACATTTTCATGAACTCAATGCTGAGTGTTTTAAGCAGCTTATCCAAAGCAAACATTGTAAACTTCATGTCAAACTCGGTATGAAAGTCATACATTTTCTTTCTTGTTATGAATAAACTTTGAGACCATAACAACACCTTTATTCTTTTGTCTTTATTTCCAGGTTCAGAGACTCACTTTTTGCAATATCAGTTTAAATCATGAACAGCAATAACCGAAGATAGTTATGCCTGGTATCCACTACCCACATGCTGCTATATCTGTACATATTTCCTCCATGCGTGTCATGTCACACACATGACCACCTAAAATGCCACACACGTGACCAGACATAATCACATAAAGTTATACATTAAAAAATTCTTGTAAGAGATTAATCTTATTCATTGCTATTTTCCTACCTACAGAACTATAATGCATGTCTGCTAAAGAGATGAACATTCTAGCTTTTTAAAATGCACAGAGTTTGAAAGATGAAACTGAGTTATGAAAAAAATGCTTCCGTGTGAGGGCACACACGTGACCAGTCATATTTGACCTCTGACCCTAAACAAACATTGTCAGCATAACATATAAAAATTTCACTTGATAAACTTTGACATATATGTCATATATGTGTATTTGTACACTACTGGAGCGATTTTGAGGAACAAGATTATTATTCAGGTTTTTACACCAATACACCATTCTTAACAAAAATCTATCCATCATGTGAAACCTTATAAATAACAGATATAAATTAGATAACTTCAAGACCGAAAGTCAAACATTTTTTTCATGACCGACAAATTTTCGTTTCACCAACATTTTGGACACAAAAAATGTAACATAAAAACTCTGCCACATTTAGTCATGAATATTTAATTCATAAATTAATTTCATATGGCCCCTCATACATATACGTTTTGATAATCATCAATACCAGGAGAAAAATACAGTAAGATGTCTGGTATTCCGCCGAGCAAAGATCCCGTAACGGTCGTTGTGCTTGGTGTCCATTGTCACAACGACTGTTATCAGGGTCGGTACCTCCGTAAGTTAAACCACGGAGGCTCCAAACCTCTACTGCTTTTCACAAAGCCCAACAAGGTATCCTATGGTAGTAGTGATTTTGGGGCTAGTTAATTATTTTTTCTTATATTCAAATTTAATATATCAAAAACATTGTGGTGTCAAAAACACAACGACCATTTATGATATATTTTCTGATTAAAAAAAAATTGGGGGCATAAATTGGTCATCAAAACTAAGAAACTGAGCCAATCTTCAATTTGGCAACACACTGTCTCTTGTTTACCTTTCGTACGGACCAATTCGCTAACTTCATTCCTTCGTGTCGACTTCCAGAAGCTCCACCGTGACGGAGACATTCTACTTGCTAAAAAAATATCCCAAATCAAACCTTCAGACGAACTATCGGCCAACGATATAGCTCAAATGCATAAGGTAGTGTACCGTTTTTTCTATCTTTGGATATGGATATATTTCGCTGTGAAATGTTCGATTTTCCTCTCGAACTGTGATATTGAGATGAATGACCACATTTATGTTCGTGTCGACCGCAACATCTGTTACGTAGAAAAGCATTTCTTTACTTCGTCCGATATATTGTAGAACATTTAACTTTTTTGTTACGGTTAATATCATCAAGGAGGTATCAGTGAATAAGTCCGCAATTATTTAGTTTTGTGTTAGATCACATTGGTGAAAATGTTTGGTTTTCTCTAATAATGTCACGTTCGTTTTCTGGAACACAAAACCTTTGACGTATGTTTGTGTGTATGATCGTGACAATCGATTTTCATTTTATTAATTGCTTATCTATGTTATAATTTTCTGGACAGAAAGTGAGCAAGTTTCTTTATAAATTATTCTTGGGATGCTGTAGTTTTAAGCTCACTGTGTGTTTTATTTTTCAATAAATTTGATGTGTAAAACATTCGTTGCTTGGACCCGATGATATTTGTGTCCTCAGAATGACCGTTGCGTGTTCCAGTCGGGCATAAGAATAGACCCCCTCTTGACTAAAGGACGCATTTTCTATATTTCATATAGTCTTAATTTCTTTTAAGGTTTTTTATTATATGTATGTATCAAATACTACTTGGTAATTTATTTATGTGATCACCGGACTTATCGCAAATATCACATGAAAAGCTACAGGTGGGACTCTCTGTAGTCATAGAAACATAGAAAATAGGTGCAGGAGGCCATTCAGCCCTTTGAGCCCACACCGCCATTCATTGTGATCATGGCTGATCATTCACAATCAGTAACCCGTGCCTGCCTTCTCCCCATATCCCATGATTCCACTAGTCCCTAGAGCTCTATCTAACTCTCTCTTAAATCCATCCAGTGATTTGGTCTCCACTGCCCTCTGTGGCAGAGAATTCCACAAATTCACAACTCTCTGGGTGAAAAAGTTCCTTCTCACATCAGTTTTAAATGGCCTCCCCTTTATTCTAAGCCTTTATTCTCAGATTGTGTCCCCTGGTTCTGGATTCCCCCAACATTGGGAACATTTTTCCTGCATCTAGCTTGTCCAGTCCTTTTATAATTTTATACGTCTCTATAAGATCCCCTCTCATCCTTCTAAACTCCAGTGAATACAAGCCTAGTCTTTTCAATCTTTCCTCATATGTCAGTCCCGCCATCCCAGGGATCAATCTTGTGAACCTACGCTGCACTGCCTCAATTACAAGGATGTCCTTCATCAAATTAGGAGACCAAAACTGTACACAATACACCAGATGTGGTCTTACCAGGGCCCTATACAACTGCAGAAGAACCTCTTTACTCCTATACTGAAATCCACTCGTTATGAAGGCCAACGTGCCATTAGCTTTCTTCACTGCCTGCTGTACCTGCCCGCCAAATTTCAGTGACTGGTGTACAAGGACACCCAGGTCTCGCTGCACTTCCTCCTGACCTAACCTGACACCACTGAGATAATAATCTGCCTCCTTGTTTTTGCCGCCAAAGTGGATAACCTCACAGTCCCATGTACTTATTTTTGTGTTAGAAATCTTAAATCAACGAGCACATAGAGCCTTGGCACAGAAACCAATCCCCAGCTCACCTCCAAGATCCATAATTGTCCCCTTTCTCCAGTTTAAAGTTAAAGAGATGGTTCTCAAACAGGCATGGCAAAGGAAGATCCAACTTGGAGAATGAATGCTGTTTTTTGACCATGACTATACTACCGCTGTAGTACAACGTAAAGCATATAAACATGTTAAAAGCATCCTAAAAGAGGAAGGAATCTAAGCCATTCAGACACCGTTCACCAAGATACGTATTCACTGGGACAGCGGACCCCAAACCACAACAACACAAGGGATGCCGTGCGTGAGCTACAACGGAGAGGCTATAAAGTGCAAGAGCCATGGGGAGACAGGGACATGCCGCCACTGCTTGAACTACTCCGCCAAACGGCGCCGTGGTAGCTCGTCGGGAGACATGGATAATCAGAGACAGACGGGCACGGGAGTGCCTCCAAGAATTCCAACGAAAGACTCATGCTTGAACTGAGATATGATCATGAAGGTACGCATAGACATGGATAATACAGTGGTCTCCACCACAATATGTTAGATACTGAGTTCTTATGGAATCCTAGGTTTACAAATAAGTGCATAGAAATGCATATTCATAGACAAATCCGTTTATAAGCCTGGTTCTAAGAATATCACCAAGCATCACAGACCTCATGTGAGTGTAGTTAATGTTGATTTAATACAACTTTCTGTACTAGATAAATCCGACTGTTAGGGAGATTAGCGAAATATTAGAGCTAGAATGAGTGGGGGGACCCATAGAAGGTTATTCCCCTTATCCAGGAGAGGGCCCCTTCTTAGTGTTAGGCTTCCCCCCTCAATTTACAAAGGGATTTGGGATCTATGGTGGAGAGAGAATACCCTTTTCTGGGAGTCCATCTATGTTTTGATGTTCTGTTTTGTTTTGCCACGCAAAACACCTTTGTTTGTTGATATGTTCTGGTTTGCTGTTCAGAATGATTCTGGTGTTGAGTCAAGGGGATACAGAGAAATCAATCATACTACGTGTAATGATGCAATGTCAAAGACTTAAGCTGATGTCTTTAAATGTTAATGGTTTTGGGTAATCCAATTAAGAGGGCCAAAGTCATGACTAAATTGAAAAAAGAGAAGTTGCATATTACTTTTTTTACAAGAAACCCATTTATCGCGACAAGAGCACGAGAAGCTGAAAAGATTTGGATATAAAAACACATATTGTAGCTCACATACTCGCAGTCATAAAAGAGGAATGGCAATCTTGATATCAAACTCAGTTAAATTAGAAATGTTTAAAGAAATAAAAGACAAGGGAGGTATATCACAGTAAAGGGCAAAGTTGATAATAATATCCTGACACTGGTGAATATCTACGCTCCCCCCGATAGAGATAAACATTTTTTCAAATCCCTATTTCATATTATTGCAACGGAAGCAGAAGAAATTTGTATATGTGGGGGGGATCTGAATGTTGTATTGAATCATAGTCTTGATACCACAAGCAAAAAGAAGAATAACCAGTTAACAAAACTACTAAACACTACCTGTGAAGAAATTGGTTTTCTTGAAGTCTGGAGGAATTTTCACCGTCTAAAAAGAGACCATACACATTACTCAATACCACACTCAGTTTACTCCAGAATAGACCATTTATTAATGCAGAAAGAAGACTGCTATAAGGTAACAGATTGCAGAATTGGCGTGGCAGATGTATCAGACCATAATGCCATATACCTAACAATTCAAATGGACAGTGGAAGGAAAAATACAGAGTGGCGATTAAATGTTGGACTACTGAATGATAAAACAACTGTTAATGACATTAAATTGGAAATCAAAAGATATCTAGAGGAGAATGACAATGGGGAGGTGGACCCATCCATACTATGGGACTCATTGAAGGCTGTAATACGAGGTAGGTTAATAGCTAGGGCATCACATATTAAAAAGGCCAGAATGAAAACATATAATAAGTTGATATTAGATCTGAAGGATTTAGAACAGAAGTACAAAAATAATAAGGACCAGAGAACTTATAAACAAATAGAAGATTTGAGGGGACAAATGGATTGGGTCAAGAGGTGGAGAAAAAAGCAAGATTTGTAAAACAGGCACATTATGAGCTAGGCCCTAAATCCACTAAATTACTTGCCTGGAGACTACGCAAACAACAGGCTGGCAACACCATACACAAAATTAAGGACCCCTGTACATAGAAATTGAAGAGTGATCCAAAAGAAATAGAACATATGGTCCAGGAATACTATAAAGAATTATATACACAAACCTCTACAGTAGATGGGGAATCAATGAGGACTTTTTTTAAGTACAATAGATCTACCCTGTATTGGAGAGGCACAAAATAAAACAATCACAGCAGAAATATCACTGGAGTAGATAGAGAAGACAATTGGTAGGATGAAAACAAACAAGGCCCCAGGCAGCGACGGTTTCCCTAGAGAATGGTATAAAATATTTCGGAATGAGCTGAACCCACTTCTTCTGAGAACCTTTAATCGGATCATTAAAGAAGGCAAGACACCCCCGTCATGGAAAGAGGCAATTATAACATTAATCCCCAAAGAGAACAAAGACAAGGAAAATTGTACCAACCACAGACCAATATCAATTCTAAATGTGGACTATAAAATATATTCTTCAATTATCTCCAAACGATTTGAAAAGTTCATGCCAGATTTAATTGATAAGACCAGGCTGGTTTAATAATAGGCAGACAATAGGCAGTACGGTATTCGAAGAACCCTACATATAATACACAAGATTCAAAAGGAAAGTACGCTCGCTGTCCTGATAAGCCTAGATGCGGAAAAGGCTTTCGATAGGGTTAATTGGGAATTCTTATATCAAACACTAGAAAGATTTGGCTTTACCGAAGATTCAATTGAAGTTATTAAAGCAATTTACCAGCAACCAACTGCAAGAGTAAAGCAGGGCCGTCTTAACGCATGGGCCTGATGGGCACTTGCCCGGGGCCCCACGAGCATAGGGGCCCCATGCTGATCTGTGTATGTTAAGTGACTTGCAATAAATAAATACTACTTTAAAAATGTAGGTTCAATAAGTGCTTTTTTCGCAACATTTTCGGTCTGTTTCGCAACAATTAGCTCCCTAAGTGCTTCTCACAGCGATCTGTAAGTGCTTTTCGCAACAATGTAGCACCCTGTCCATCGCTAAGTGCTTTTCGGTAAGTGCTTTTCGCCGGCACGACAGGGGGGGGGGGGCTGGTAGGGAAAGGGGGGGGGTGGGGGAGAGTAACGGTAGGGGCTCCAGTACACTGCTTTGCCCGGGGGCCCATAATGCTGTAAAAACGGCCCTGGAGTAAAGGTGAATGGGTCCTTAACTGAGGGATTTGTGTTGGGAAGAGGAACGAGACAGGGATGTTGTCTCAGCCCTACCCTGTTTGCTATATATATTGAACCATTGGCTCAAGCGAGCCGTCAAGATAGGGAACTGAGGGGAGTAACTATAAGAGACAGAGAACATAAAATTGGCCTTTTTGTTCAGGGGTGACCGCGCTTTTGCGGTTGCAGCTCCTAGACTGTGGAACAGCATCCCTCTCCCCATCAGAACTGCTCCCTCCATCGACTTCTTTAAGTCCAGGCTCAAAACCTATTTCTACTCCCTAGCGTTTGAGGCTCATTGAGGAGGCGCTGTGAACTGTTTGCGTGCTACTGTTTGTTTCATTTTTTTTCCTTAGTACCTAATCAGATGTACAGCACTTTGGTCAACGTGGGTTGTTTTTAAATGTGCTATACAAATAAAATTGACTTGACTTGACTTGACTTTTTGCAGATGACGTAATGATACATCTCACGGATGTAAACACCTCCTTTCCAAGGATGATGGGGATCATAGAGAAATTTAATTTCTATGCAGGATATAAATTGAATATTTCAAAAACTCAAATCCTCCTATTAAATTGTGCTCCTCCTGAAGAAATCAAGCAAAAGTATAATATTAAATGGGATTCAAAATCAATCAAATACCTAGGGATATATATAACAAAAAATATATCAATGTTGTATGGGGCCAATTATAATCACATCAAACAAAACATAAGAAAATATATAGAAAGATGGTCCACCCACCCAATGGATTTTAGTAGTAAGATAAAAATGGTGAAAAAGAATATTTTGCCAAGGCTATTGTACTTGTTTCAATCTCTGCCAATAGAGGTACCACTAAAACAATTCACAGAATGGGATAAATTAATATCTAGATTTATGTGGGGAGGAAAGAAGGCCAGAGTTTGATACTCCAGTTGCCAAAGGACAAAGGTGGAATGGCACTTCCCAATTTTAGGATACATTTCTAAGCAGCCCAACTTCGACCACTAATTAATTGGTGTGAGGATAGCTACATAGCTAGGCGGAAGGAGATTAAGATATATATCCCTGACTTCCACATCCAAACACTCTTGGGAGAAAAAGCGCCTCCTGGACATATCAGGAGTATAATCGATCAAATAACGATATTTACTTTAGAAACCTGGTTCACTCTTACCAGACAACTTAAATTGAATAAACCACAAAAAGTGTTAAGATGGATAGCTTTGGATAGTGAATTTAAACCAGGGATGTATGACTCAATATTTAAAGAGTGGATGAAAAAAGAAATGACTGCATTTTGTACTGTTACTGAAAATGGAGACCTAAGAAGTTTTCAAGATTTGAAGGACAGATTTGCACATCGGAACCAAGACTTGTTTAGACACCTCCAACTGAGAGAATATTACAAGAAAAAAGTAAAAAGGGAGGCACCAGAAGAAAAGAATCCAGTGGTAGAAGTGATAGTCAATGCGTATCATCAAAAAACATCAAGGATTATTTCTAAACTTTATCATAGGTTAATGGAATGTCAAGCTAAAACTACATTTTAAGTAAAATTTAAGTGGGAAAAGGAATTGAACATCACAATCTCAGAAGAAGAATGGCATCATATGTGTGTAACACTATAGACATCCACTAATTCACAAAAATGGAGAGAATTTAATTGGAAAATTTTGATTTGTTTCTTTATTACGCTTAACATAAAAAGCAAGCAAATTCTAAGGCAACAAACATGCTGGAGGCAATGTGGCCACACAGATGCAAATCATGCACATATCTTCTGGAGTTGCCCAAAAATAGAACCATTTTGGGACAGAGTGAATTCAGTATTAAAGGAGGTATTAGGATAAATAGTCTCCAAGAAGTGTTCCATTTCATACCTGGGTAATATAACTACAGTGGTGCTGAAGGAAGATCATTACTTGGTTAAAATCCTACTTACAGCTGATAGAAAGGCCATTACAAGAAACTGGTTTGTAGCGGACACACCCAGACTTAGACAATGGTTAGACATAGTACAGGAAATATTAGTGATGGAGAAAATGACATATTCTCTAAGAGTGAAAGAAGACAGGTTTAATAGAAAATGGGAAAATGGATTAGGTATAGAAATGAAGACATAAACAATGTATAATTGTATTGACAATAATGTAAGTTATTGGAAAATGTTTTAATATGAAAATAGTTCTGTATACTGCATCATTAATTGTAAACTGAACTGTTTACACTGTTTACACTGAACTGCTGCACTGCTGTAAGTTTTGTTGTTATATGTGTGTTTTATTTGTGTATGCATAAAAGCAATAAAGATTAAAGTGAGATATATCTCAAACAATCCTAATAATAGGAGGATACTTTAACACTGTTCTGGATCCATATCTCGACAGATCATCCACCAAAAAGATCCCAAGAAACAATTCAAGTGAACTCCTAAATACGTTCCTTAAAAATATGAATCTGTCAGACGTATGGCGGATCGAGAACCCTGCTGGTAAAGACAGTTTATGGAGGAACATCCTGCGGCGTGCTCTGCTGCGTACTCGGGGTTTGCCAGTGCGTACGGGGGTATTCGGGGATACGTGAGTGTATGGGAACATCCTGTGGCGTGCACTGCCGTGTTACGGGGGTATTCGGGGCTACGTAAAGTGTATGGGAACATCCTGCAGCGTGCTCTGCTGCATAATCAGGGTTTGCTAGTGCGTACAGGGGTATTTGGAGATACTTGAGTGTATGGGAACATCCTGCAGCGTGCTCTGCTGCATACTCGGGGTTTGCTAGTGTGTACAGGGGTATTCGGGGATACGTGAGTGTATGGGAACATCCTGCAGCGTGCTCTGCTGCATACTTAGGGTTTGCAAGTGCATACGGGGTATTCGGAGATACTTGAGTGTATGTGTCTTATTTAGTAGTGCAATAAAATGCCTGGTGAATCAACCTCGGTTGTCTAAATCCGGTGATTTATTGAACACAACGGAGCAACAAAGTCAACCTCAATAAAATGAAAACTTATAAGGGAAAAATGAACGATTTCGATCTCCTAAAAGACATCCAACCGACAGAGGTTGAAGAGGCGTTAAAGGAGATTAAAGGGGACAGCACTCCAGGATTGGACGGAACAAACAAGAAAGACCTGGAGATGACACCTTAATCCCAAAGTATTCACACGGTGGCTCAAATCAGGTATCCCTGAAACATTCAAAACTAGCCGAACTATCCTCATACAAAAACCAGAGGATTCAGATCCATTAAAGACCAGACGCAACTGGAGGCTAATTACTGTTGGCCCAATGCTCTTCATGTTATTTATAAAGATCATAGCTAAAAGATTGAGCAAACAATTGAAATTTGTCCAAGACAGAAGGAGTTTTTGACAGCAACCCCAAGATGTAATTAAAATATCACAATACTTTAAAAATATCACGAAGGGGGCCAAGAAGACAAACAAAGAACTGGCCCTGGTCTTTATTGATTTGGCCAATGCATTTGATTCTGTTGGACACAAATTGCTTATTCAGTCACCAGAGAGGATGCGATTGTTGTGATAGTTTATAGATCTTATTAAAGATCTAGGTACGGAAACAACAACTGTGGCCGAAGTCAACAAAGAAAGAACGGAGCCCATCTTAGCAACAAGAGGATCCGATATCTCCCATCCTCTTCAATATAGCCATGGACTCTCTGATTTGCACACTCCAGAAAAAAGGTCAAGTGCGGCTCTAGCCTTCACGAAAAAATATCGCAATCCTTAGTGATTCATATAAAGGGATGAATGAAAACTCAAAAATTCTGCAAACATTCTGCCAGGGTGCGGGCCTGGAGATTAATGTGAGGAAGACCAAAGGCTTCCACATGGTCAGTAAGAGGAAGACGTTAAAAAACAGGTCAATAAACACGGACTCAATCGAATATATAAACCCAGGGAAGATTGGTTTGATAACCTTAAAAACACCATGGCTAAAACCGTTGCAAAATATTGAGATCCTCAGGACTCACATGGTCCCGAGACTGTACTTCCACCTTCATGGAAGCATCTCAGAACTGTCTCGAAGATCTAGACAGTCTAATAAAGAAGAGGGTTAAAGATATTCTCTTCCTACCGTGTGAGGTCATGGCTGGTATCCCATATGCACGGACCCAAGATGGAGGATTCAGCATTCCAAGGCTGGAAGTGCAAATACCATTAGCCATCATAAGGAAAAGATTAGCCATGATCACATTGAATGATGGTGCTGGCTCGAAGGGCCGAATGGCCTACTCCTGCACCTATTGTCTATTGACGAGATCTTCAAAGCATCACTCCAAATGGTTGGAAAAGATAACACCACCCAGGTATGACAACTTAAATCACTGGAGGTTCTGAAGGAGGTGGAAGGATTCCAGGATGAAAATACCGCACCTGGAAGAAGGGAAGAAGCCCCAGAGAGCAGCCATTTGGACATTACATTCAATGATGAAGGGTGGCGCAGACCACCCAACATATATTGGAACAGGAGGAGCACGGAGTTCCAGAAATGGGTTAACCTGTGCTGTGGAATAAAAGACTTCCATAAGGATAAGATGTCCGACTCATAGAATATCTTCAAAGATGCCTGCAAGCGGGATATGAAGGTTCGTGGCATCAACACTGACAACCGGGAGGCTGTGGCAGAGGATCGCTCCACATGGCGTGAGATTGCCCAGGAAGGCCTTTGGAGGGCGGATGTGGACAGGAACTTGCGTGCTGCAGAGAGGAGGGCTAGCGGCAAGAAACGAGCTTCTACAACTCCAACGGCCTCTTTTATCTGTTGCCATTGCGGCAAAGACCATCACTTGAGAATTGGGCTGATCAGCCACAGCAGTCTTTGGCAACGTGTGCAAAGACGCTGGACACCTCACCGTGGCGCAGAATCATGGTCTTTCGAGACTGAGAGGTGCCAATGAAGATAATACACTGCATACAGAAAGTATTCAGATCCATTCACTTTTTTTTTATCATCAATCTACACACAATACCCCAGAATGAAGACGCGAAAACAGGTGTTTAGAAATTTTTGCAAAGTAATTAAAAAGAAATAGCTGAAATATCACATTTACATAAGTATTCAGACCCTTTGCTAATACAATCAAAATTGGGCTCAGGTTCATCCTGTTTCCATTGATTATCCTTGAGATGTTTCTGCAACTTGATTGGAGTCCACCAGTGGTAAATTAAATGGATTGGATATAATTTGGAAAGGCACACACCTGGTCCCACAGTTGACAGTGCATGTCAGAGCAAAAACCAAGCCATGAAGAAAAAGGAATTGTCTGTAGACCTCCGAGACAGGATTGTGTCGAGACACAGATCTGGGGAAGGGTATAAAACAATTTCTGCAACAGGTCCCGAAATGCACAATGACCTCTGTCATTCTTAAATGGAAGAACTTTGGAACCAACCGGACTCTTCATAGAGCTGGCCGCCCAGCCAAACTGAGCAATCGGGGGAGTGGGGCTTAGTCAGGGAGGTGACCAAGAACCCGATGATCACTCTGACAGCGCTCCAGAGTTCCTCTGTGAAGATGGGAGAACCTTCCAGAAGGCCAACTATATCTGCAGCACTCCACCAATCAGGCCTTTATGGTAGAGGGGCCAGACGGAAGGCACCCCTCAGGAAAAGGCACATGATGGCCTGCTTGGAGTTTGCCAAAAGGCACCTACAGGACTCTCAGACCATGAGAAAAAAGATTTTCTGGTCTGATGAAACCAAGGTTGAACTCTTCGGCCTGAATGTAAAGCTGGAAGAAACCAGGCACGGCTCATCACCTGGCCAATATCATACCTACGGTGAAGTATGGTGGTGGCAGCATCATGCTGTGGGGATGTTTTTCAGTGGCAGGAACTGGGAGACTAGTCAGGATCGAGGGAAAGATGAACGGAGCAAAGTAAAGAAAGATCTTTGATGAAAACCTGCTCCAGAGTGGGTGGAAGTTCACCTTCCAACAGGACAATGACCCGAAGCATACAGCCAAGACAACGCAGGAGTGGCTTCGTGACAAGTCTGAGAATGTCCTTGAGTGGCCCAGTCAGAGCCCGGACTTGAACCCGATCGAACATCTCTGGAGGGACCTGAAAATAGTTGTGCATTGATGCTCCCCATCCAATCTGACAGAGCGTGAGAGGGTCTGCAGAGAAGACTGGGAGAAATTACCCAAATACAGGAGTGCCAAGCTTGTCACGTCATACCCAAAAAGACTTGAGGCTGTCATCGCTGCCAAAGGTGCCTCAACAAAGTACTGAGTAAAGGGTGTGAATACTTACGTAAATGTGATATTTCAGGTTTTTTTTAATTACTTTGCAAAAAATTCTAAACACCTGTTTTCAGTGTTTTATTATGGGGTATTGTGAGTAGATTGATGATTAATTTTTTTTTTTTTTAATCCATTTAAAAATAAGGCTGTAACATAACAAAATGTGGAAAACGTGAAGGGGTCTGAATACTTTCTGAATGTACTGTATATAACAACGGACGGAAATCACACCAGAACATTACCGGTCTCTTGCTCAGATGCAATCTGTATCCAACAAGATACACCACAAGCCATGAAAGTGCTCAAGCCATTACAATGTGTAGCAGGTGCAAAGAGTCCAGAGAAACGCTGGCACATGTCTCCGGTTGGTGCCCCAGTGTGAAAAACGGCAGAATAAAAAGACACAGTAAAATAGTGGGGTGTCCTAAAGAAAAAGTGAGCAAATATGGTTGGTCTACCATTGTTGAGCAACACCTACGATCTGATGATGGTTCACTCTGGAAGCCAGATTTAGTGTTTGTGAAAGACCAGTCGGTTGCCGTAGTTGATGTCACCATCAGGCTCGAAAACAACAACCAACCTCTCACCAAGGCCGGGCAAGAAAAGAGTTAGAAATACCAACATCTGACTGAGCAAATAAGAATAGAGTCAAAAGGACGGGACGTGGAGTACTTTGGTTTCATTACAGGAGACAGAAGGCTGCAATTTTGGAGAACAAGAGGTTAGTTTATTGTCACGTGTACCGAGGTACACTGAAAAGCTTTTGTTTCAACTCCATTACTGATTCAATATCAAGATCAAAATAAGACTATAAGAATCAGAGTCAATAGACCGATATATGCAAGAGTCACTGTGACCACCAATACTGAGCCCAGACCACTGGCATAGTAGTGTAGGGGGGATACATGGGGAAGGCAAACTATAAAATTTGTCTCTTCCGTACGGAGAGGCGACCTTTTTTCTAGGTTGTGTCTCCATTCACGCTGCGGCGTACCATCGGCCAAACACCTGGACCTGGCGGCCTCCAGCTGGGACTACCTGGGGCTCTGGTTCGCACCACCTGTGGAACTTGCTGTGTTTGGAGGCTGTGGTGGCGCTGCGAGTGCGACTGCGACTCGCCTTCGGAGGCTTCGGCCGCGGGCCCAGTGGACGTCGGAAGCTCGCAGGTCCCTGGTTGGGGGCCGACTCCGGGAGCTCCGGCAGCGTCTTCGTCCACCCCGAATCACGGGGCTTGGGTCGACCCGCTGTGGACTTTTCACCGTCCGGCGCGGCCTGGAATAGGCTGCGAGATTTTCCACCGCCCGGCGGGGGCTTCAATGTCGGGAGCCCCGACGTGGCAATTTCGACTGCCTGACCGCGGGACAAGACAGCAGGGAAAAGAAAGACATTCTGGCCTTCCATCACAGTGAGGAGGTGACTGGAGGAGACTCACTGGGATGGATGTTTTTTGTTTTATGTTGGTTTTTGTGATTGTGTGTTTTATTGCTCTCTTTTTTATTGCCTCCCATGGTTGACTGTGGGTAACGTAATTTTGTCCAAAAACATGTTCTTGGATGACAATAAAGGCGATTCTATTCTATTCTATAATGAGGCACGTTAAACCTTAGAAAGTGCACAAAGATAGACCCAAAATGCTGGATTGCACGAAGTAATCAATATTTGTCCAAGACATAAATGGTTTAAGGCAGGTTTATCTCCTACATCAACAGCTGTGTGGCGAATGTCACAGTGGGAAAGAAAATAAAGATGATTCCAAACCGGAAACTGTGGATGAACAAAGAGGTACAAAATCTTTTGAGAGCACGCAATAATGCCTTTAAATCCGGTGACACTTCAGCATACAGTGCTGCCAGGTCAAACCTGAGAAAAGGCATAACAAGGGCTAAAGACCTCCACAGGCAATGTGTGGAAGACCATTTCGACAACACTGACACTGGAAGCATTTGGCAAGGCATCAGGGATATCAGGGATATCACTGATTACAAGAGCAACCCTGCCTGCCCCCAGAGTGATGTCACACTGGCCAATGACCTCAACACTCTCTTTGCTCACTTTGAAACCGGCAACAACACCATGAGTGGAAAACATTCGGCCATGGAGGATGAACAGGTTCTCACACTGAGCATACACGATGTACTTTTGGTGGCGGCGCTGCCCCTGCAGCTGCGGCTCGCCAGCAGTCTGTTTGTCTTTCTTCTTTCTTTGTCTATTTGTTAACGTTAGATGCACTTAATAGCCTATTTTTAGCTGTGTATTATGTGCGGGATGGTGGGAGAAACCTTTTTTTAAAATCTCTTCCTCAATGGAGATGCGACTCTTTTCCATGTTGTATCTCCGTTCACGCTATGGCCTAACATCGTGGAGTTGGCGGCCTCCAACCTTGAAGGCTCCGGCCGCAGGGCCTGGACTTACCATCTGAGCTGGCCGACTTTCGGAGGATGTGGTTGCGCCATGATTGTGGCTGCGACTCTCCCTTCGGAGGCTTCGGCCGCGGGCTCTGTGGACCGTAACATCAGGAGCTCGCAGGTCCCTGGCTGGCGACCGGCTTTCAGGAGCTCCAGCCGCAGCAGCTTCGACCGCCCCGAATTGCAAGGCTCGATCGGCCCGTTCGCAGGACCTTCATCGCCCTGCGTGGCTCGGCCGCGGGATCTTCCATCGCCCGGCAGGGGCTTCAATAATCGTGAGCCTCGATCGCCTCGACGCAGCAGTTTGACTGCCTGACCGCGAGAGAACAACAAAGGAGATAAGATGTTTTTTGCCTTCTATCACAGTGAGGAGGTGCTTGGAGGAGTCACTGTGATGGTTGTTTATGTTAAACTTATGTTTGTGTGTTTTGTGCTCTTTAGTGCCTAAAATGGCGGCGCGTGCAGACGCAGCGGCCCCACGCTCTCTCAATTTTTCGAGTGTTTTTAATGTTTTCTGGTCAAGTTCGTCAAGTTTGTTAAGTTCACTTCAACAACTCCGGACCGACAGTACAGTCAGCAGTAGACAGTATAGTCGTGAGTTCTTGCTGGACAAGAAAACAACAACATCAACAACACTGGACGCTACGCTTGCAGAGGAACTTAGCGGCCTCAGAATACTCTGCCTGACCTCGGCCTCGAGTGCTGCCCCCCGGCTGGAAAGGAGACGCCGCAGGCGGTGTGAGAGGAAGCAGAAGAGGGGTAAGTGCGGAGGCATCCGAGCTAGGCTAGCGGCTAGCCCACACAGACCGGCTATTCCGAGCATGCTAATGGCTAATGTACGCTCACTGGACAATAAAATGGACACTGTAAGACTTCTCCGGTCGACCCAGCGTGAGGTGAGGGAATGCTGTGTTTACGTTTTCACGGAAACATGGCTTAATGACAACATCCCGGACTCCGCTGTTCAGCTCGACCGGCTAACATGCTACCGATCGGACAGAGCTACGGTTAGCGGGGGAAGACTCGCGGCGGCGGTGTGATTGTTTACATCAGTGATGCTTGGTGTCGGGTTGCTGTGTTGGTCTACAAACACTGTTCACCGCTGGCGGAGTTTATGTTTGTGAAGTGCCAGCCTTTCTACCTCCCGAGGGAGCTAACAGCTATCCTGTTAGTCGCTGTTTACATCCCTCCCAGTTCCAACAACCAGGACAGAGAGGAGGCACTCTGTGAACTGTACCGGGCCGTCTCTGAGCAGCAGACAGCACACCCAGATGGCTTTCTCATCGTAGCTGGGGACTTCAACCATGCTAACCTAAAAACTGTCATGCCTAAAATATACCAGCATGTTGATTTCCCAACACGAGAAAACAACACCTTGGACCTTGTTTACACGACCATCAAAGGAGCATACAAGGCTTCCCCCCTCCACCACATCGGCCTCTCTGATCACCTCACCGTTCTGCTGAAACCGGCATACAGACCCCGGGTGAAAGTCACCAAACCGGTTTCAAAAGAGGTACGTGTGTGGTCAGAGGACAGCACAGCTACACTCCAAAACTGCTTTGAGACTACAGACTGGGACATGTTCAAGCAGGCAGCAACATACAACAACACAACCAACATTCAGGAATACACAGAGACAGTTACAGGCTACATCACCAAATGCATTGACGATGTGACCCACACCAGAGCCATCACCATCCGGGCTAACCAGAAGCCATGGCTGACAGGGGAGGTCCATGGGCTGCTGAGGGCCCGCAACGTTGCCTTCAGAGAGGGCAATCCAGCCGGTCTCAGAGCAGCCAGGGCCAACCTTTCCAGTGGCATCAGGAAAGCCAAACAACACTACACCCGGCGCATCACAGCCCACTTCAGTGACAGCAGAGACACATGGAGCCTGTGGAAGGGTATTACGACTATCACAGACTACAAACCCCTACCACAGACCTGTGACAGTGACACCTCTCTCCTGAACGACCTCAATGGCTTCTTCGCACGCTTTGAAGCACAGAGCAACACACCTGCGCAGAAAACAACTCCCCCCCCAACGACCAGACTATTTGTCTGTCTCCAGGCAGTGTGAGGAGCACACTGTTAAGGATTAACACCCGAAAAGCTTCTGGACCTGACAATATTCCTGGTCGTGTGCTAAAAGACTGCGCAGCTGAGCTCACAGATGTCCTCACAGACATCTTCAACATCTCCCTGAGCCAGGCTGTTGTTCCCTCGTGCTTCAAAGAAACCACCATCATACCTGTGCCCAAGAAGTCCTCTCCATCCTGCTTCAATGACTACCGCCCTGTAGCGCTGACTTCAACCATCATGAAGTGCTTCGAGAGGCTAGTCATGAAGCAGATCAGATCCAACCTCCCCCCCTCCCTGGACCCATTTCAGTTTGCATATCGAGCTAAGCGGTCCACTGAGGATGCCATCTCCTCTGCTCTACACCCAGCCCTCACCCACTTGGACACTAAAAACTCATATGTTAGGATGCTGTTCATTGACTTTAGCTCAGCATTCAACACCATCATCCCCCAGCAGCTGGTTTGTAAACTAACAAACCTGGGCCTCAGCCCCCTTCTCTGCAACTGGCTGCTGGACTTCCTCACTGCCAGACCCCAGTCTGTACGGGTCGGCAGCAACACATCGGACACCATCACGCTGAGTACGGGGGCCCCACAAGGATGTGTGTTAAGCCCCCTGCTCTTCACCTTGCTGACCCACGACTGCATACCCACCCACAGCTCCAACCACTTCGTCAAGTTTGCGGACAACACAACCGTGGTGGGTCTCATCAGCAACAACGACGAGACCCACTACAGGAAGGAGGTGAACCAGCTGGCCGCGTGGTGCACAGACAACAATCTCTTCCTGAATGTGGAGAAAACAAAGGAGATTGTTGTCGACTTCAGGAGAACGCACACCCAACACCCCCACCCACTGACCATCAATGGTGCAGCTGTGGAGCAGGTGAGCAGCACCAAATTCCTGGGGGTGAACATCACCGAGGATCTCTCCTGGAGCAACAACACCACGTCCATCGCCAAGAAAGCCCAGCAGCGCCTCTACTTCCTCCGCAAACTGAAGAGAGCGGGAGCCCCCACACCCATCATGTACACTTTTTACCGAGGCGCCATCGAGAGCATCCTCAGCAGCTGCATCACTGTGTGGTTCGGAAGCTGCACAGCCTCCAGCCGTAAGACCCTGCAGCGCATAGTGAACACTGCTGAGAGGATCACTGGCGCCTCACTCCCAACACTCCTGGTCCTTTACACCACCCGCCTCACCCGCAAAGCACTGAGCATTGTGGGTGACCCCTCCCACCCCTCCAACAGCCTCTTCACCCTCCTGCCTTCAGGGAGAAGGTTTCGCAGCCTGAGGTCGAGCACCACCCGACTAAAGAACAGTTTTTTCCACCAGGCTGTCAGGATGCTGAACTCTCCCCCCTCCCTCCCTCCTCTCTCCCCTGCCCCCATTGGACCTGGACTTTAACACCCCACACACACGCACATCCAGCACCAGACACTTTTTTTAAAAACAATTTATTTTTAACGCTGCTATGGACAGGCTTTGCACTACTGTTCATTATTTTTTATTGTAATATATTCATCTTCATCTTTTTTCATTGAAGTGACTATATTTTATTAAACTGTATATATTGACTGTTGTTTGCTGTGCCCTTTTAATTTTAACTTAATTTAATGCACTTTATTCCTCGGGATTGTGGGAAACGGTATTTCGATCTTCTGTCTGTGTAAACTAACTGGAAATTGACAATAAAGTTGACTTTGACTTGACTTGACTTTGAAAAGACACAAAAAGATTTGGTGGTTCTCTTTGTGGCATTTGATTCTGTCGGCCATTGATTGCTAATGATCCGATTACCGTGAAGGTTTATAGATCTCATTAATGATCGATACGCAAAAACAACCACGGTGGATGAAGCCGGCGGGGAGAGAACAGAGCCTATCCTTATAGAAACGGTGATATTCAAGGAGACCCAATGTCACCTCTCCTCGTCAACATCGCGATGGACCCTCTTATGTGTACGATCCAACAAAAAGGAAAAGAAGAATTGATAAAAGGAAGATAACAGCAGGTTAGCTGTACAACTCTGGCCTTTGCAGATGAGATTCCTATCCTAAGTGATTCATGGGAATAACTAAAAAAGATCCTACAAACCCTCTCTGAATAAAAGTACGTTCCTTTAGAAAGGAGATGAGGAGGAATTTCTTTAGTTAGAGGATGGTGAATCTGTGGAACTCATTGCCACAGACGGCTGTGGAGGCTATTATTGGGTATTTCTAAAGCTGAGATTGGTATGTTCTTGATTAGTGAGGATGTCAAAGGTTACAGGGCAGAGAATGGGGTCGAGAGGGAGAGATAGATCAGCCATGATTGAATGGCGGAGTAGACTCGATGAGCCAAATGACCTAATTCTGCGCCTATGACTTATGAACCTTCTGCCAGGGCACGGGCCTTGAGATGAATGTCAAAAAGACCAAGGGTTTCCCATGTGGTCAACAAGACAAAGACACGTCTATAATCCATTAAATAACTGGACAATGAGGGCTCAATCCTACATAAAACCAGGGGAGATCAAGAAATATCCCGGTGCATGGGTCGACCCCTGTTCAGGCATTACCAACGAAAACTGGTACTCAAAACTGGATAAACAGTTTGAGAGCCTTAAGATCACCAAGCTGAAACCATTTAGAAAGATTGAGATCCTAAGGGCCCACATGGTCTCAAGATTGCATTTTCACCTCATCCTCATTCTTATTCTTTAGTCTTTAGCCAGAGGGTGGTAAATCTGTGGAATTCATTGCCACAGAAAGGTGTGGAGGCCAAGTCAATTGATATTTTTAAAGCAGAGATGGATAGGTTCTTGATTAGTATGGGTGTCAGGGGTTTTGGGGGAGAAGGCAGGAGAATGGGGTTAAGAGGGAAAGATAAATCAGCCATGATTGAATGGCGGAGTAGACTTGATGAGCCAAATGGCCTAATTCTGCTCCTAACATTTATGAACTCACGGAAGCATCCCAGAACAAGAAGTCTTATAAAGAAAACGGCAAAATAGGTCCTCCACCAGCCGAGTGAGACCACGGATGGTATCCTATCTGCACAGAATTGTGATGGAGCCTACCAAAATTAGATAAATACCATCTGCAGTTGTTAGGAAATGACTATCCTTGGAACAATCGGGTGATAAAATTATCGGCGTCATTCCAAATGGCTGTAAAGGAAGACATCACCCAGGTGAAACAGTTAAAATCTTTTTTAAAGTATTTTAAAGTATTTTTACTTTATCAGTAAAAATACTGAGGGGAGGGGGGGAGAGAGAGGGAGAGAGAGGGAGAGAGAGAGAGAGAGAGAGAGGTTGTGTTGCTCTCTTCTCCGGTGGCTGAGAGGATTGAAACAACCTTTGAAGATTGTGTCAAAGGAAGAGGGACAGAGGCAGTGGGAGTTCGAAGTTTGACTGAACGTTGGACTTCGGAAACTTTCCTTTGTCGAAGGATTTCTCCATTTAGTGAGGAACTCCAGCGCTTGTCTGCAGTGCTGTGGGAGCGGCAGTGGCTGGCGGATTGCCAATCGTACCTGGAGACTGGGAGTTGGGAAGATGTGGTGTTTGTGTCGATTCTAGCTCCACAATCCAGCTTCCATACCATTGTGCCCGGACTGGGACTTCGGGCTCAACAAAGAGAAGGTACTTTTCAAAATCTGGCAGATTCCGGAGGGGCTCGAAAGGCCTCAGAAAACCCCAAAAGCTGCACTCGGCGGTGAGGATAAGCGTGGGCGTGTTCCCTTGCTCGACTGGAGAGAACTGCTTCTGCTGCTCTTTAGACTGAGACTGACTCTGAGAGCCTTCTTGAGCGAGGACTGCTGTTGTTTCGGGTGTTGTTCTGTACCCCTGTCAGGATGGCAGCGGCTCGGGGTCGGGGTCGGGGTCGGAGCTACGCAGGTGCGGCTTCGGCTGCGGCTCCGGAGCCACTCGAGGAGGAGCCCTATGTCAACTTGGGGGGCTCGAGTACGGGATCACGGTCCAAACCGGGGACCGGTGGTCCAAGGAGGAATTAGCGGAGAGTCTGTTTGATCTCTTCAAGAAGGACGAGATTGCCTCTGCTGAGGTTGGATGGGGTAAATGTCAGTTCATCCTAAAGGAAAAGCAGGATGTGGCCACAGCTTTGGAGAATGGGCTTATAGTGGGGGGGACCTTTGTACCGGTGGAACCATGGGTGTCCACCGTGCGACCGGTTCTCCTGCGCAACGTTCCCACTTTCATCCGGGATGCGCTCCTTAGCCCACACCTGGCAGAGATTGGGGAGGTGCGGTCCAGGCTGACTAGGCTTAAGCAGTCCTGGCGCAGCAGCACTCGTCTCCAAAGGAGCTAGACATTTAAGAGGCGGGTGTACATGGAAGTAGGATTGGGGATGGGCGCGGAGGGAAGCTTTGTCGTTAAGAATGCGGGGCTCCAATACCGCGTGTATTGGAGTTGGGGGGAAGCACGGTGCCATGCGTGTAAAGAGTTCGGGCACTTCCGCAGGGATTGTCCCAATGGCCGGGGTGCTGCGAGAAATCCCAACGCTGCAGCCCAGGAAAACACTGCTGGCCCACCCAGGGCTGCCGGTTCCACCTCGGTGACCCGGGGAGACACTGCTGGCCCACCCGGGGCTGCTGGTTCCAGGGCAGCACTGCCCCTCGACCCCCACGTCCTGCACCTGCGGCGGAGCTTGGCGGAGAGGTGCAGGGGGAGGGCTAGGAGGAGGGGGGGGGGTGGCAGGTGCAGAGGGGGAAGAAGGCCACGAAGAAAACAAACAATCTTAAAGTGAGACAATCGCAAACGGATGGGCCCACGCCCACACCTGAGCCCACCCAAAGTGTGCCTGTTGGGCCCGGAGAGGTCTAGGGGGCACCTGGCGGGGCTCAGCAAGGAGCTGAGGAGGTACGGGAGGGGGCGGGGGAGTTCCTGTTGGGATCTGCGGTGGCCGAACAAAGGGATGAAAGAGAGGAAGCTGGCAGTGTGGAGGTGGAGGACTCCTTTATGGAGGTTACCGTTCCACCGCCCGTCGTGGGGGTAAAGAGGAGGCATGAGTTTAATGAGGAAGAGGATGGCCCTGGGCATAAGGCCAGGGGGCTGCCTACCTCGCGACCCTCCACTCCGGTCGAGGAGGGTGATCCACGACTAGTGTCCTCTGGGCCGGAGGTTGCCCTTTCGTCCCAGGGGCCTTCTGAGGGTGATATCTCACCAGATGTTGGGGTTGGATGCCCTGGGATTGTGTCCCCTGGGATGGAGGACGAGCAGGGACAACCCGAAGGGGGGGTCTCGGCTGTAGGGGTGGTTTCCCAGCTTGTGCTCCTCATTAGAGCTACGAGAGTGACTGAGGGGTGTGCTGCCCCACAGGCTGAGGAAGTAGGGGAGAGTCCAGAAACACCGGCTCCTTCAGTGGGCCCCAGTGAGGGTACTCCCCTGGTGGTGGAGGATGGAGGCTCTCTGGGTGATGCTGGGGGAGTGGGTTCCCTGGATGCGGAGGGGGTCGGGGCTGTTGCGGGTCGTGTCTCTCAGTCGGATTCCGGGGGTGAAGGTGGACCGCGGGCCCTGGGGGCGCCCTGTTTTTGTTCTTCCCCAGGCCCAGTTGTAGAGGGCGGGGAGAGTGTGCAGGAGCCTGGCCATACACTGGCCGGCTCATCGCTGTTGGAGGCGTCAGGACTCTCCCTCGACATTGATCCCGGGGGTGGGATCATGCCGGAGAGGGGGGGAGGGTGTTGGAGCAAGCTTACACAGTGAAGAGAGCGAGCTGGCAGCCAGCGGCAGTCTGCCAAATCTGGGCCATGACCTTGAGTGCAGGGAGGGGGAAGATGTTGCTTCAGGTGTCAGTGGGTTGGCAGAATGCTAGGACTCCAGTGCTGTGGCTCGAGCGGCCGGCATGTTTGAGATTCGAGAGTTTTTGAATGAACATCATCGCAGTAGGAGCAAAGTCCGGCTAGCTGCCGAACGGTGGCCAGACCTGGGGGGAACTATCCGGACACTTAGTGCTATCCTTAACAGTAAGGATAATGCTCTAGGTGCTTGTGATAAGCGCCAATTCGTGGATTTTTTGAAGCTCCTAAAAGAGAGGGGCTTCACTCCCACAAGGAGTGGGAGGAATAAGCCTAGTGTGCCTTCAAGTTCACAGTAGTTAGCCTAAATATAAACGGCGGAAGGGGGGACCTTCGTAGATTTCACCATCTATCGGTCCTCAGAGAGGGGAAGTATGCAGTGAGCTTTCTGCAAGAGGCGCACACTGTTGTTAGTGATGAGCCCACCTGGGTCCTGGAGTGGGAGGGGGGGGGGTCTACATGAGCCACCTCAGTACAAAGTCAAGTGGGTTGGCTTTCCTGATGGCCCCGACTTTCCAGCCAGAGATTGTGAAGTTGCAGGAAGTTGTGCCAGGCCGTTTGCTCTATCTGGCCGTGATCCTGGATGGCGTGCCGTTACATTTCATTAACGTGTATGCCCCCAGCACCGGCACGATGCAGGCGCGGTTACTTCAGGAGGTGACTGCTCTGCTGAGCACCATTGATTGCGGAGAGTGTGTCTTCCTTGGGGGGGATTTCAATTGTACCCTTGAGGCGCGAGATGGCTCTGGTATTCAGTGTGCCCCTGCGTTGGAGGCGATGGATGGAGGCGATGTTGGAGACGATGGATGGTGTGTTCGTGGTGGTCTTGCATTATGGTGCTGGTAGATACGGCAACAGGAGAGACCCTACCGCAGCTGTGTGTGCAAATGAATTCACGCACAGCCTGCCGTGGAAGGAGCCGATGGCACCATGTTGGGCCAGGCCGACTCCTACTTCATCGGTCCAGTGCTGCCAGGACACTGCGCCTTCAAGTAAGGAATATCAGAATTGCATGTCTCCTTTGGCCTGCATCAGATTGTTCAGAGACGTGGAACTTGCAAGATTGCGCTGGAACAGATCATACTTTCTCGGCCGTGCATCAGCACTCAACAGTATGTCCTTTAATTGTTTAGGACACGTTGAAAGCCTATATTAGAGGGATCATCATAGCATTTTCTTCCTCCCTCAAAACCCAATCCAAAGATGAATGACCGCATATTGAACAAGAAATTAAAAAGTTGGAGAAACTTCACTCTTTATCTATAGACCCCGCTAAACTTTTCAAAATTGATAACTTGAAAATGAAATACAACAACATAAACACAATTGAATTGATTATTTTATAAACAAAGCAAAGAGGTATGTAGAACAAGGTGAAATGGCAGTTAAATTACTAGCATGGCAAACAAAGAAAGAACGAGAAGATCGGGCCATTCTGCGGATTGCCGGGGCTGATGGTTGCAGGCACTGATGGTTATGTAACAATGGATCCAGTTCAAATCAATGAGATACTTGAAGAATTCTATAGTGAACTGTATAAATCAAATTATTATTGTAATGGGGAAACCCCTTAATTCCTTTTTGAAAGATACCCCTTTAACCCACTTGACAACTGAAAGGAGGTCCTACGTAGATAAAGATATAACTTCTGAGGAAATTATGAAGGCTATATATTCTCTCCAAAGTGGCAAAGCACCGGGATTGGATGGTATTCCAGTTAAATTTTACATACAGTTTTCTCAGCAGCTAATGCCCTTTTTTCTTTCTATGATTTCAACCTGTCTTGAGAAAAAGCTACTTCCTCGATCCCTCTATATAGGTGCTATTACTTTACTTAAAAAGAAAGACAAGGATCCTCTCTTATGCGCCTCTTATAGGCCAGTCTCATTGTTAAATGTCGATTATAAGATCATTACTAAAATTCTAACTTTACGCCTCGAGCCAATGGCCTCTAGTCTTATTCACCCTGACCAAACAGGTTTTGTCCAGGGCCGTCTCTTGTCTGACAATATACGTGGGTATTTTGATATTCTTTTTCACACTAAAGATTGTACAACCACGATGGTGACTATTTCTGAAGATGCTGAAAAAGCATTTGATAGACTAGAATGGGAATATTTAATAGCCATCCTATAAAGATTTAATTTTGGCCCATCTTCATTTTCTGGATCCGTATCGTCTGTAGCTCCCCTATGGCAATCATTAAGACAAATATTCAGCACTCATCTCCCTTCAAGTTATTTCGAGGGACAAGACAAGGCTGTCCATTGTCTCCACTATTTGCTCTCACTATTGAGCCCCTGGCCGCAATAATAAGATCACATGTCCACTCACAAGGAATTAAAATTGGAAATGAAAATCATGTTATTTCACTGTACGCGGATGATATTTTACTTTATTTACGAGACCCCTTATATTCAATCGCAACATTTTTTACAATAGTGGAACAGTTTGGCGACTTATCGGGCTATAAAATCAACCGGTCCAAAACCGAGATCATGCCAATCTCCAAATTCAATTCTGATTCTTTAAAAGGGAAGACTTCCGGTGGCGTTATGGAGAGATAGGACGTATGTCTAAGTAGCTCTGCACCTTGCTGAATAAATCGCTTCAATAAAAGAACAAAACAGTTCATTTAGCAACGTATCCACTGGTTAAACAGCTCATTACTGATACGCAATTTTACAAAGAGGAGCGGTAAACAGACCACAATGCCACCCAAACAAAGGCTGAAAACAGGCGGAGAGGAAGGTTACGCAGAAGCCCCGAGCTCACCTTGGAAACAGTCGTGTGAAGAGACAACAAACCATTGTCTTACAAGCCATTGAAATCCTTCGCCGAGGACTCTGCAGTGAAGCAAGAAATATGTGCCAAAATAGACTCTCGCATTGAAGAGGTAATCGCGAACCTGAGAGGGGAAGTTTTACGTCTAGAAACCGACATCAACCGTAAGCTGGAAACTACTCAGGCTACTTTACTCGCCCACAGTAAGACTATCCGTGCGCTGGAAATAACGGCCTCTGATGCTACGGACGAGTTGAAAGTTGAAGTGGAGCGCATTTCCGGCTTGGTATCAAAACTATCAAAAAAATGCCGAGATCTGGAGGGGCATTCCAAGCGTCAAAACTTCAGAATAGTCGGAGTGAAAGAAGGTAAAGAATACGGTCAAAATGTCCGTGACTTTACAGCACAACTACTTAAAGACACACTTGTGGCGGCTCCCGAGGGTCGGGCCATACCAATCACGACCCCTCGGCACGGGAATGGGTCGATCCAAGGAGGCGGACTTCGGCCGGGAGTATAAAGGTCAAGGACCGCATGACTCTCACTCTCCTTGATTTCCAGCTAGACAGTAAACTCACTTTTGCTAACACCTGACTACATCAGACCGGGGACCGCAGTTCACCTCTGAGTTGTGGTCAGCCATGGCTGAGCTGTTAGGGGTTCTGCTTCACCACACCACGGCCTACCATCTGCAGGCTAACGGCCTGGTGGAGAAGTTCCACCGGCAGCTCAAGGCTGCGTTGAAGGCAAGACTCTCCGGCACCGATTGGATGGACGCACTGCCTTGGGTCTTATTAAGCATCCGGACGGCACCAAAGGAGGACCTCGCAACGTCATCAGCCGAGCTCGTCTACGGGTCGCCCGCCGCTCATCGTGCCCGGGGAGTTCGTGCCCTCGTCGCCGGGGCAGGAGGAACTGTCCTCGTCCACCCTACAGCGCCTTCGTGAGCGAGTCGGAAAACTGGCACCCGTCCCTACGTCTCACCATGGGACATTCCACCCGCACATCCCATTGGACCTTCGGGATTTTGCCTACGTTTTTCTCCGCCGCGACGCCCATTGAGCACCGCGTCAGAGACCTTATGAGGGCCCTTTCAAAGTGCTGAAACACGGGGAGACAACTTTTGTGTTGGACATGGGGGGCCGACCGGAGGCCGTGTCAATTAATCGCCTTAAACCAGCGCACTTGGACATTGACCAGCCGGTGCGGGTTGCACAGCCTCGGCCGCGCGGGCGCCCCCCTTTGCAAGTGCCTCCAACACCGCACCCGCCGATCCCCTCATCTCGACCGGTATTTGTACCCCCTTCTCAGCCCCCGTTTGTCCCTCCAGCTGTGCCCCCGCCAGACCCCCCGTCGGACGGGTACCGTACACGGTTCGGTCGACTAGTGCGACCACCGGTGCGTTTCGTGCCTCTGGTTCTGGGGGGTCCTGTGGCGGCTCCCGAGGGTCGGGCCATACCAATCACGACCCCTCGGCACGGGAATGGGTCGATCCAAGGAGGCGGACTTCGGCCGGGAGTATAAAGGTCAAGGACCGCATGACTCTCACTCTCCTTGATTTCCAGCTAGACAGTAAACTCACTTTTGCTAACACCTGACTACTTGTCATTATTTCGGCCTACTTGGCACACTACACACTCACTTTAGCTGAGAAGCCCATGCTCGACCGAGCACACAGAACTGTGAGAGCCTGGCCGGACAACAACGTGCCACCGCGACACCTGGTACTTCGGGCGCATTACTGTCATGTCCTGGAGGAAACACTTCGTAAAGTGGCTTAGGATAGGAACTTATCATTATCAAGGTCAACGGATAAGGATCTTCAGGGACTATCCCCCTGTTGTCGTTAAACAAAGAGCACTGTTTTCCAAGACAAGAGCAATACTGAGGGACATACCAGGAGTTCGATTTGGATTATTATACGGTCTTGAATCCCTCTTCACTGACCCGAACGAAGCATTACTGTTTGCCCAGAACATTGCCGGAGTCGCCAAGGGATAAGTACTAGCCTATAGAGGCTATAAATTACTGGCTGTGGACGGGGGGGATTAGGTCACTTCCTGGGTCAGTTCCCTTGGGTCAGGTGGTCTGGGGCTATAAAGGGTTTTGGGTGTGTCGACTCACGAGTTTTAGTGCGGTGTATGTGTTCGTCCCGGAATAAAGTATTGCTACTACTCACCTGGCGCCTGGCTTGATTTCTGTGGTGACCGCACCCACTACACTGGTGACCCCGACTTTCCTTCGCAAGTCGCGATGGACCTGAATGCTCCACTACCCGACTCTGCCAGTCAGCCGCCTCTGGACCCTACCGCTCTCCACGACGTGGCGGTGAGGCTGCCTCTGTTGTGGACCGACGACCCCGACTTCTGGTTTGACCAGGCCGAGGCGCAGTTCGCCCTGCGGGGCGTAACTGCCGACGACACTAAGTACTTTCATGTAGTCGGCGCCCTCGACGCGGCCACCGCGCGCCTGGTCCGACCCTTCCTCCGCGCCCCCCCGGCGACCGATAAGAACGGGGCCCTCAAGGCCTTCCTCCTCCAGCAGTTCAGCCTCTGCGAGGCCGAGCGGGCCTCCGAATGCCGGGCCTGGGGATCCGCCGCCCGTCGGTACTACTTACCGACATGTTGGTGCTGCTGGGCGACTACGAGCACGGCTTTCTATTCAAGCACGTCTACCTGATGCAGCTGCCGTCCGATCTCCGCCAGCAGCTCCTCCACGACCCGTTCACTCTTTTCCAAGACAAGAGCAATATTGAGGGACATACCAGGAGTTCGATTTGGATTATTATACCCGGCCAAATTCCGTGTCACACATGACGGTCTTGAATCCCTCTTCACTGACCCGAACGAAGCATTACTGTTTGCCCAGAGCATTGCCGGAGTCGCCAAGGGATAAGTACTAGCCTGTAGAGGCTATAAACTACTGGCTGTTAATGGCTCGCTGCTTTATAATATGGTAGAAATACTACTGACTGAAAGATAACTATTACGAGACCCATGTCGGTTAACTAATGTGATATCATGATAGATAGAGTCATAGAAGGGAAATACATTTCCTCCCGGTGGATGCAACAAGGACTACAAACCATCATGGCTGCCAGCAAAAGACTACAGAACCCATAGTCAGCAGGGCTGCCTGCCCTGCTGACACTGATTGCTGCTGATACTGATTGCTGCTGATTGCTGCTGATTGCTGCTGACACTGATTGCTGCCCAGCTGAACCAGATGAGCTGATTGCCTCAGTGAGAGAGCTAAAAGGGAAGGGAGGCAGTATATTTAAAGAGAGAGACAACGACTGGAGTAGTGAGGGAGAGAAGCAGTGCTTGAGTTATATTTGGTAAGAAGGCAGCAAGCCACAGTTTTGATTTAACTACCTGTTTTGGTTTTGTGTACCTGTCTGCAAACAATTAAGTTTACCTGTTTTTGGAAAAGTCTAAATATATAGAATTTAAGTTTGAAAACAAGAACGTTTTTGTCTTCATTTCCGGCACCCGCACCTCCCAACCTTCAAGAGAAAAGCTCCCGACCTCTCAAGACATCACACTATGTATTCAGTTACCTGGACGACTCAAATGTTGCTACTGGCGGAGTGTGGCGGCGCCCGGGGGCTAGGCCACTCCCTTGGTCATTCCACTCGGCACTCAGTGGACGGGGGGATTAGGTCACTTCCTGGGTCAGTTCCCTTGGGTCAGCTGGTCTGGGGCTATAAAGGTGTGTCGACTCACGAGTGTTAGTGCGGTGTATGTGTTCGTCCCGGAATAAAGTATTGCTACTACTCACCTGGGGCCTGGCCTGATTTCTGTGGTGACCGCACCCACTACAGGAGTTACTTTAAAGACTCCAACATCCAAAGTGTATTTCTTAATTATCTGCTGAAACGCAAATAGGACGAGCTTTGACTTCTTCCACACAATATGCCATCCTATGGAATGTTAAGTAGAGTGGAATGTTGAGCCTTTAAAAGATGGTTCTGTTTAGTTCTTTAACACGTTATAGGTGCACGGTTATCAAATAAGTACAATATTAGTATTAGAAGTTAATTGTAAGGAAGGTTACCTTAACTTTACTGCTGTTGCGAGGTGTTTGTTGGCAGCGTCTCTATACTTTGTTCCTTCTTTCTTGTTTTCTAATTATCTATTTTTTTCTTTCCCCTATTTTGCAATATATATCTTAGTATCTTGCGCTAATGCGCATTTCTCTTGGTGATATTCACGGGGAGTGGGGTAGGGTGTTTCTTACTCAGCCTATATTCCAAAAAATACTTTAATTACTGTGTTAGAGCATTTATTTCAGCAGAAGATACATACACTAACTATGCAATATGATGCAGTAAACAAAACTGTGGGGAAAGGACTTACCTTTTGTAGTTGGAATGTCAAGGGCGTGAATGAACCAATAAAAAGGGGTAAAATACTAGCTCACTTAAACTCCCTTAACACTGACATAATATTCCTCCAGGAGACTCACCTCAAGAATGACTCGCACAACAGGCTGAGGTGCAGGTGGATTGGACAGCTGTACCACTCCACCTTTCCCTCCAAAGCCAGGGGTACCGCAATCTTAATCCGCAAAGGTACCCCGTCAAAACATAAATCTACAACAGTTGATAAGGAAGGCAGGTATATCATAGTGACCGGAGAAGTGTATTCAACCTCACTGACTTTGGTGAACATATACGGTCCAAATTTTTGATAACCCCCAATTTTTCAATAAAGTATTTGTATCCCAGATATGTTCGAGTCCAATTTGATAATCGGGGGTGATCTAAATTGTATGTTAGAACAATACTTAGACAGATCTTCATTCCGTAGAATAATTACATCCAAGTCCAGTGAACTTTTGAATATGTATATAAACAACACAAATATAAAAGATGTATGGAGGATTGCCAATCCCTCAGGAAGAGAGTATTCTTTCTACTCAGGTGCCCATAAAGTATATACAAGAATAGATTATTTTCTGGTTGATTCTAAACTCCTGCCATATACCCACAACCCAAAATATCACAATATTATTATTTCAGATCATTGTCCTCTTACATTCTCTGTGAAACTGGAAGGAATGGCAAAAAGACAGCCGTGTTGGAGATTTAATCCACAAATACTCGCAGAGGCTATATTTTGTGAATACCTGAAGTTACAGATGGAAATCTTCTTTGATACAAATGACACCCCTGGCATTTCTCCAACATTGCTTTGGGAAACCTTTAAAGCCTTCCTTAGAGGCTGCATTATTTCTTACCAAGCATCGCAGAACAAGAGAAGAAAGGCAGAGCAACAGGAACTAGAAAAACAAATAAAACAGTTGGACTCAGAAAATGCTGCCGACCCATCCATAGGAAAACATAGCAAAATAGCTGCACTTAAATACAAATTAAACCAGATACTCTCAGCAAGAATCGGTAGGGCATTTCAATTTACCAATCAAAAATACTTTGAATTCAGCGATAAACCCCATAAACTTTTAGCAAGACAACTTCGCAAATTAGAAAATGACCGTACGATACATAAAAATAGATCGGAAAGAGAACTACTTTCACTGCCCAAAGATATCAACAAAATATTTCAACAATTTTACCAAACCCTTTACTCATCTAAAATAACAGCCGACACAGTGATGATGCAGACTTTTCTGGATAAGTGCAATCTTCTAAGCCTCAGTAAGACCGAACGTAACGAGTTGGGTTTAGAGATAACAGGAAAGGACTTTCGACTTAGCAATCAATGGAATAGGACACGAATTTCGGGGCTCCTGCAATAATCTAAAAAAATCCGTCTCTGGGCACACTTTTTTTTTTTTTTTTGGTGTAAGTTTTACCCACTACTCAAACTTCAATTCCTTGCTGATCAAAATGCCTGCAAAAGCCAAACCCAAGAGCACTTTATCTGCACAACCACAGCGGCCTGCTCCGCAAGCCACATCCCCGCCTCGTAGTGACTCATCTTCCAGTCCGGACGGAGCGGCTGTGCTATCAGGTGCTACTGCCTTATCCGACTTCAAGGCCGCCCTGCTCTCCTCCCTTCGCAATGAGATGGCGTCTATTTTTAGGACCGAGCTTCAAGTGGCCTTGAACGATAATTTATCTTCCATCCAGACAGTTACATGCAGTGAAATCAGATTTATCTGATTTATCAGATTTATTTGTTTCTATTACCAACATCCAGTCTGACGTGAGTGCTCTGAAGAATACCCTAGGTGAAATGGAAACCTCGCTCTCTACTTGCACCGATGACATCGCCACTCTCCAGACTAAAGTGGATTATCTGTCAGCCGAAATGGTAAGAGTGGAAAATAAATGCGAGGACCTTGAAGCGAGATCATGGCGCAACAATATAAGGATAGTGGGTATTCCCGAGGACTCAACCAACTCCTCCACTGCAGCGGCTGTCTCCACCCTTCTCAAGGGCGCTCTTAAACTTGAGAAAGAACCTCTCTTGGACTGTGCTCATCGCACTCTCCATCCAAAACCAGGTGAGCGCCCCCGCCCCATAATCGCCCGACTACATTATCATATGGACTGTGTGGATATTCTGCGGCGAGTCAGAGCCCAACAATGGATCAAGATCGGAGACATAGACATCTCTATCTTTCCTGATTACACAGCGAGGACGGCCCGTGCCCGAGCGGCCTTTAATGATATCCGGCACCAGCTCCGTGAGATACCGGGGATACGATTTGGCCTGCTATACCCGGCCCGCCTCCGTGTCACGCATAACGGCGCCGAGAGGGAATTTAAATCATCAGAAGACGTCAGATCATTCATTAAAACACTAAGCAAGTATGAGAACTGAGAAGAGATATATAAGGTTGACAAAGTACAATGTCATTTAGTATGGACATTTATCATTTCTCTACTCTACACACCAAGTTTTGTGATGTTGAAGTGGATTGGCTTATTTGTGCCTTGTTGTTTATCACCGTTAAATTTGCAGGAGCCCAGATTTATATCTAAGTTATACTTTTACCATTAGGTTAAAAGCTGCAAGCATATCTGTTACGGATTTGACTCCTTGTGGAGTTTGCACTGGGTTCTCCATCGTTTGGGGATGGGTCGATGTAAGTGCTATGGGGGGAGGGGGTGGGGTTGTTTTGTATCCGGGGTGGGTTTTTGGGGGGGGGGGGTTTCTCCCTTCTTCTCCTTCTTTCTCCTTCTGGGTGGGGGTCCATGTTTATGCTCTTTCTATATCTAACTTCTTAATAAATGGCCACCAATACTAGTAATTCAGTAATCTCACATACTGGCTCTTCTGTGAGGTTTGTAAGCTGGAATATTAAAGGTATGGGGAGCCCTATTAAGAGATCGAGGGTAATTGCTCATTTGAAACGACTTAAAGCTGACCTAGTGTTTTTGCAGGAAACCCATTTGCGCACTAAAGACCAAGTCAGATTAAAATGCCCCAGGGTTTCTGAGGTGTTTCACTCAAATTTCAACTCTAAAGCCAGAGGGGTTGCCATTTTAATCGGGAAATCAATTCAGTTTTCAGCGTCCAAAATTATATCTGACCAAAATGGCAGATATCTAATTGGCTCAGGTACATTGTCTCAGGTTCCCATTTTATTAGTTAATATCTATAACCCCTAATTTTGATGACCAACACTTTATGGATAACCTGCTTGAATGTCTCCCTTCGTTAAATAATAACTTCCTTATATTTGGTGGTGACATGAATTGTGTAATTGATCCCAAACTAGACCGCTCCAATCCCCGAATCCTGACGCCATCACTTGATGTCAAGATCGGTTTCTGATTTCATGTCTAAGAATGGTTGTATTGATCCCTGGAGATTTTATAACCCCCAAATTAAAGAATATTCCTTCTTTTCACAGATGCATCAGTCTTTCTCTCGAATTGACTATTATTTCATTGATGCCAAATTAATCTCCAAAGTGTTAACCGCTAAATACCATCCTATTGTTATCTCTGACCATGCCCCTCTTCTTTGGATATTCACTTTTCCCCACAACCCCGGTCGGTACTCAGCATTATGGAGGTTCAATACTCTGCTTTAGTCAGACGATAAATTCAATAAGTTTATTGCAGCCTCAATTGAAGACTTTATTTCTATCAATCAGAATGAGACGGAACCTGTTTCTTGCTCACTGCTATGGGAATCACTAAAAGCGTATTTACGGGGTCAAATTATTTCGTATTCTGCACAGTTGAATAAAACCCGTAAAGCTAAATTGCAAGAGCTCTCTATTAACATTAGTAAATTGGATCAATAACTTTCTTCTTGTCGACATCGGGAGCTCCGGCAGCGTGTTCACCCGCCCCGGATCGCGGGGCTTGGGTCGCGGACATTTCACCGTCCGGCGCGGCCTAAAATAGGCCGCGGGATTTTTCTCTGCTGGGCGGGGGCTTCAATGTCACGTGCAGCAACAGCGGCAGCGTGTTCGCCCGCCCCGGATCGCGGGGCTTGGGTCGGCCCGCTGCGGACCGTCCGGCGCGGCCTGGAACCCCAACAGCCTGACCGCGGGAGAAAACGGCAGGGGAAGGGAAAAGACATTCCATCACAGTGAGGAGAGGACTGGAGGAGACTCACTGTGACGGGTGTTTCTTTTTTTGTGTGTTTTTGGGGTTGTGTAATTTGCCTATTTTAATGCTTTATTGTGTAATCTGCCTATTTTAGTGCTTTTATTGTTGGGGTGTGGGTGACTGAATTTCGTCCAAAAAACTTTTTTGGATGACAAATAAAGCTATCTTGAATCTTGGGGATGGGGGGAGTGGGGATGGGGGGGAGTGGGGATGGGGGGAGTGGGGATGGGGGGAGTGGGGGACGGGGATGCATGAGAGGCTTTGGGTGCACGGCTCGCTCTGGCTGCACCGCTGGCTGCATGGGGCCAAGTGAGGGACACCCTCTCCCCTTCCCTGTCCCCCCTCGCCTACCCACGGCCCCGGGAGACACTCCCCACCTGGCAACGGGCTTCGTCAGTTGGAGAGGGTTGCCGGGCCCGCAACATCGTCAGTTGGGGGTGGTTTGCCCCAGGAGAGGCCCGCAGAGGAGATTTGGACCCAATGGGTTCACTTGGTCAAGTAGCAAATAAAAGTGGAGCGGCCGTGTGGGGAGAGAGGCCGTGTGGAGTTAAAATGTGAGTCTTTACCTCCAAACAGCACTTAAGACGCAAGGCAACAAGTTACACTTGACACCATAAGACACACACCCAGGTCTGATCACCCTGCGCTGGGCCTGCCTCGACTGAGGGTGTCTTGTGATAAAAGGCCAAAACATCCCGTGGCGTTGAGGTTCACAACTGAAGATGTGTCTAAATGGTAGCAACACCACCTAGTGGTCATCCCCAAAAACAACGCCATGCAAGGCAACTAGTGCAAAACTTCAGGGATTGTAACAGCCAATCCTACTAAACAATACCTCCACACAGTACTGAAGACTCAAGGCAACGAATTACACTTTTCCTCCACACAGCACTGAACACTCAAGGCAAAGTGTGAGTCTTTGGCTGGAGTCTTCATTGCTGTGCGGAGGTAAAGTGTGAGGTTTGGGGAGGTGGCTGAGGGAAGGAGGCTATCAGCAACAGATAGGGGTCAAGGAAAGAGTGTTCACGTAGCGGCCCTGTTTCCACCAATCTTTCCACTGCCACGCACAACAAACGCAAGACGCCATTGTGTGCAGATGCCGAGAAGTGTGTTCAGCTCTGGCTGAACAAATTCTAATTTTGTGATGTGGACTTGATAAGAAGTGCAGCAGATTGGGGAATAAGGTTCAATCTGCTCTGTGAGAGTCTCAATATTTAATTATTGATTTGGCTGCAGTGGCAGGCACGTTGTTGCAGTGTGCATCCTGCAGGACGTGGGAAGTCAGGGAAACTGCCGGTAGATTGGTTTGGGAACAGCTCTATCCAAGAGTGCAAGAAATTGCAGCGAATTGTGGACGCAGGCCAGACCATCACACAAACCAACTATTGACTCCAGTTACATGTCACGCAACCTTGGCAAGGCCAGTAACTTAATCAAGGACAAGTTGTATCCTGGCCACTCCCTCTTCTCTCCTCTCCCATCAGGCAAAAGGTATAGAAGAGTGAAAACACACACCTCCAGATTCAGGGACAGTTTCTTCCCAGCTGTTATTAGGCAACAGTATCATCCTAGCACAACCGGAGAGCAGTGCTGATCTACTATCTACCTCATAGGTGACCCTCGGACAATCCTTGATCGGACTTTGCTGGCTTTGCCTTGCACTAAACGATATACCATTATCATGCATCTATACAGTGTAACGGGCCCAGCACCAGCTCAGGAGGGGTAGGTCCCCAGGGCTGGATGGGCTGACTGTAGTTTGTTAGAGCCTTCTGGCATGTCATAGGGGGAGATTACACGAAGGTCCTGAGGGAATAGCCCGGCGATCGGGAGATGCCCCTCTCGTGGCACATGGCAGTCATTGTCCTGCTGCCCAAAAAGGGTGATCTCCGCCTGTTGAAGAACTGGCGCCCGGTCTCTCTCCTGAGCACAGAGTATAAATTATTTGCACGGGCAATGGCAAATCGCCTGGGCTCTGTGCTGGCCCAATTGGACCACCCGGACCAGCCCTACACAGTCCCTGGCTGGTCCATTCAAGATAACATTCACCAGGTTAGAGATCTGATCCAAATGTACCAGGGGGATGGTCAGTCGCTTTTCTACCCCTTGATCATGAGAAGGCATTTGACAAGGTAGATCATGACTACCTTCTTGGGACGCTGCAGACGTTCGGATTTGGACCGCATTTCGTGGCCCGGGACCGGATTTTGTACGCTGCTGCAGAGTGCCTTGTTAAAGTCAAAGGCTCTTTGTTGGCCCCCATTCACTTTGGGAGAGGGGAACGTCAGGGGTGTCCCATGTCCGGTCAGCTGTATTCCATCTGTGTAGAGCCATTCCTGTGCCTTCTCCAGAGGCGGTTGGCAGGCCTGGCTTTGCCGGGGCCGGGGGCGGAGGTGGTTCTCTCGGCCTAAGCCGATGATGTCCTTCTGATGTTCACCGACTCTGTTGACCTGCGGAGGATGCGTCAGTGCCAGCAGGTTTCCTCCGCCAGGATCAACTGGGGGAAGTGTTCTGGTCTCTTGGTGGGTCAGTGGCAGGTGGACTCCCTGCTGGAGTTGATAACATGTGTGGAGCACCACGCACCTCCTCTACCTGGGAGTCTACCTGAGTCCCACTGAGGGGGCTTGCCCGGCGAGCTGGCCACTCTGGTCCCATCCTCTTTATTTGTCACCATGATCCAGAGGAGGTTGGTGAACCTCTTCTGGGGAGAGAGGAATCACTGGGTCTCTGCTGGTGTTCTGCGTCTCCTGTTGGAGGAGGGCGGTCCCGTTGGAGGTGGATGGTCAGGCGCTGGTTTGCGTCCGTACCCAGGTGGCAGCTCTCCGACTCAGGACCCTGCGGAGGTATATGTACTCAGAGTGCCCTCCTGGATGGCATGCGCTGACGACGTACTTTTTCTGTCGGGGTGCTGCCTCAAGGAGGGCACACGGCACCCGGTAGCGGGCATAAGTCGTCACGCTAGGCGTGAGTTGCCTGGCTTTTATCGTGAATCTGGTCACCTTCAGCCAGGGCGCAGCTACTCGGGAGAGGGGTTGTTGTAACTGTGAAGGTGGCCGGTCCTCACCCTGTCACGGTGGGTATCGAGGAGAAGCCTGGGTCCCTTCCCGAGAGCCGGCCCCACGCAACGTGGGCCCCCTTTCCGAGAAGCCCAGCTTGCCGTTCCGCGACACGGATAGGCACGCACTGTACAGGCTGCTCCTGCACACTCTACACTTCCTCGTCCTCGTCTTCCGTTCGGACACGCCCTGGCGGTCCGTGTTACCACAGGACGGCGGGAGCGGTCCCCAGTGGAGGTCTCTACCAAGGAAATGCAGACGCTTTTTGATTATCTGACTATATTGGCTACATTTTAGCCCCACGCTCCTGATATTTGGGCACCCGATACAGAGAGGGGAGGGTCGAGGGAGGGGGGTGGGGTCTCCCTGTCGGTCTGCTCCTGGGCCTGGCCAAGATGGCCATTCACGGGTCTAGGCAGCGGGTAGTCGACGGCCGCACCAGGGTTGGCTGCCTGCCCATTTTCCAGGCCTACGTGAATGCCCACATGTCCCTGGAGAGGGAACACGCGGTGTCCACGGGGACTCTGGACACATTCCGTGAATGCTGGTCGCCGCGGGACGTCGAGTGTATTATTGATAAAGTTGGCGATATATTAATTTAATAACTGTTTTGGATGTAAACTGCCAATAACAGACAGCCTTTGATTGTGTTACTACTCTGTATGTTTGTTTTGTTTTCTGAATAGAAGTATTTGTAAATAATAAAATTGATCCACCGGGATCAACTGGAGTAAGTATTCCGGACTTTTAGTGGGTCAGTGACAGGTGAACTCCCTGTCAGAGGAGATGACATCTTCTGCGTGGAGCACCACGCACCTCCTCTACCTGGGAGTCTACCTGAGTCCCACTGAGGATGCTTGGTAGGTGAACTGGCAGGAGCTGCCGATGAAAGTCCTCGCCCAGCTGCGGCGCTGGTCAGGCTTGCTCAAAGTTCTTTCCTTTCAAGGTAGAGTGCTGGTCATAAACCAGCTGGTGGCCTCCATGTTATGGTCCCGGCTGGCTACTCTTGTCCCATCCTCTACCTTTGCCACCACGATACAGAAGAGGTTGGTGAGTTTCTTCTGGGGAGACAAGAAGCACTGGGTATCCGCAGTGGTCTTGAGTCTCCCGTTAGAGGAGGGTGGCCAGTCCTTGGTATGTGTGCGCACCCAGGTGGTGGCTCTCCGTTTCAGGAACCTGTGGAGGTACGTGTACGTGGAGCACCCTCCTAGATGGCACCCTCTGGCCACGTATATTTTCCGCTAGGGCCGTTGCCTAGAGGGGGGTTTACGACTCCCGGTGGAAGGCATCAGTCGACCCACCACACGAGATCTGCTCAGCCTTTACCGTCTTAAGAGTTAGGAATCAGGAGGAGGGGGGTGTTGTAACTGCGAGGGTGGCCGGTCCTCACCCTGTCACGGTGGGTGTTGAGAAGAGGCGTGTGCTCGGAACTATTCCAACGGAGCTTACCCCCGCTCCATCGGAATTGCTCATTGGGCCCAGGCCCTGGAATCTTTCCCGGGAGCCGGCCCTACACAACATGAACCGCCTTTCCGGGATGCCCAGTGTGCCGTTCCGTGACGCTGAGAGACGTGTACTGTACAGGATGCTCCTGCACACTCTCCACTTCCTCGCCCTCGTCTTCCGTCCGGACACGCCCTGGCGGTCCGTGTTACCACCTGACAGCGGGAGCGGTCCCCAGTGGAGGTCTCTCTATAAGGGAGTTCTCCCCCTTTACATCGGGGACCTGGGGTGGAGAGTATTGCACAGAGCAGTGGCGTGTAACAGATATTTAAGTCGTTTCATGGACTCGCCAACCGTCTGTAACTTCTGCAGAGAGGAAGAGACTGTGTTCCACGTGTATATGGAGTGCGAAAGGTTGCAGCCCCTGTACTAATATCTGATGGGGCTGCTCCTCACGTTTTGGTTGCATTTTAGTCCCACAATTTGGGTGTTTGGGCACAGGGCCGGGAGTGGGGAGGGTCAAACAGGAGGGTGGGATCCCCCTGTCAATCTGCTCCAGGGCCTGGCCAAGATGGCCATTCGCAGGTCCAGGCAGTGGGTAGTCGATGGTCACACTAGAGCCGGCAGCTTGACCCTCTTGTGGGCCTACGTCCATGCTCACGTGTCCCTGGAGAGGGAACATGTGGTGTCCACAGGGACTCCGGAGGCCATCCGTAAATGCTGGCTGCCGCAGGGAGTCGACTGTATTGTAGAATAAGATGCTACTATTGTATTATAATGATTGTCCAATGTAACATGACTATTTAAAGTTTTGGTACCTTCTGGTACACTGTAAATTGCAATTACTGAATAAAGTCCTTCTAAGGAAAAAAAGTGTAAAGGGCTCAATTGTAATCATGTTCGTCTTTCTGCTGACTGGTTAGCACGCAATGAAAGCTTTTCACTGTACCTCGGTACATGTGACAATAAGCTAAACTCAACCGGATGTAGGATGCTCTGTTATACAGTATATCTAAATCACTTCATCGGTGATCTTTTATATCATGGAAAACATTGTTCAGAGATGTCAACGTTGCAGCATATATATTTTACCAGGATGTAAGACTAGTCTTCCCCATGGTCGGTGTAGACTAGCTAAGGTGACCTTATGATTGGAAGATGCAGGTAGAATTGGGAGGAAATCTTGTTGCTCTGCAGAAAATAATTAGTACCAATTTCCCTCCTGGGATCAATAAAGTTCTATCATATTGTATCGTTCGAAACTTGATATAGTGTTATGGTCAGTCAGTGGATAACGTATTCATAACTAACTGAATATAGTGCTATGACAAATCAAGCCGACCACTTCAGCTGTTGATGGAAGGACAGGTTGTCAGGTTGCAGACCCCACAAGGTTACAACCGGACAGGCATGGTAAAGGAAATATGGTAAAGGTAAAGGAGCCCAGGTCTTACCTTATTCACTCAGATCGAAAGCTGTACAGAAGGAATTGCAGACACATTTTGCCCGTAGTCGAGCCTGCCCCAGCACCGCTAAATCCAAGTGCCACCGATCACCAGGATACTGGACTTGGGTCAAAAGACTATAACACTCTCACAAGAGATAGACAAGAAATAATGGACACTGAGCAGCTCCGGGTTCAGGAGCCTGTAGCTCAGTTGCCTTTGAACACCACTGAAAGTCTCACAGGTCGTGTCAGCAAGCCAAATCCCAAATACAGAGACTAAATTCACTTGTCAGCTAAATATACATAGACACATTGTTCAGGTTAATCTATAGTGTGCCAAAAGCTGACAATCAGGTGTTCAAGTCAATATGTTAAGTATGTTTACTATGCTGTGACCTTAATTTTGTGTTTCACAGTGTGAAACTTGTTTGGCGATAGCAACTGATATTCATACTATTTACATATTAAGCAAGGTGTTTTCTTATATTTCTCACCTCATATGTTTTTCATATGTTGGATATTGATGCGATTATGTGTACTGATGTGAATTGTAATAACAGCGCTCACTGTAAGGACCTCTGTGCTATGTATAATTGTATTGTGGGTGCTGTGTATGAAGCTAGTAGGCCATGCTTTACTCACTCTGATAAAAGACACAGCATTAAGCCAGGGTGGAATAAACATGTGGCTGCTCATCATGCTGAAGCTAAGGATGCCTTTAAGGCTTGGGTCCTGGCAGGTAGGCCCAGAGAGGGGCCTGTCCTGGATCACAAAAAGCTTAGTAATGCTCGGTATAAATATGCAGTTCGTTATATCAGCAAACACGAACAATTAATGAGAGCAGACTCTATGGCTGATAAGCTCCTTGGTAACGATGTTACTGGCTTCTGGAAGGAGGTGAGAGCTCTGAACAGAGGCAGTACATCGTTACCATGTACCATAGAAGGAGTCTCAGGAGCCGACAACATAGCTGATTTGTGGAGGCAACATTACTCTGAGCTATTCAATTGTATTAAAAGTGATCCCTACAAAGTGGGCAACATTCCCAACAGTGACAAAGTGGGAATCACAGCCAATAAGGTCTATCAAGCAATCACACAGCTAGCTGATAACAAAGCTAGCGGCTTAGATCAGATCACTGCAGAGCACCTCAAACTTGCAAGCCCGAGGGTTGCTGCCCTTCTTGCAATCTGTTTTACTGGCCTTATGAATCATGGTCTGTTACCGGACTCCATGTTGTCCGTTACTCTAGTGCCTGTCATCAAGGACAAAGCGGGCAAGGTGGGGAGCTTGGATAATTACAGACCGATTGCTCTAGCCAGTGTGTTATCCAAAGTCCTGGAAAGAATTTTATTAGATAGATTATGTTTTTATTTGGGTACTACAGACAACCAGTTTGGCTTCAAGGCTAAGCATGGTACTGATTTATGTATCTATGCCCTGAAGGAAATGGTTGAAATGTATAGAAGGCAGAATTCCTCTGTGTTAATTGGTTTTATTGATGCCTCTAAAGCTTTTGATCGAGTCAACCATCATAAGCTGTTCCAAAAACTGAGTCAAAGAGGAGTGCCTAACAGTATAATTAGGGTCCTGGCATATTGGTGCGCCAACCAGAGCATGCAGGTCAAATGGGGTAATGCAGTCTCTGTACCATTTGGTGTTGGTAATGGGGTTCGCCAGGGGGGGCTACTCTCACCAGCCCTCTTTAATGTGTACATGAATGATTTATCTGACCAGCTTAGAGGCTGTAAAACAGGATATATGATTGGTAACACCCTGGTAAACCATCTTATGTATGCCAATGATCTGGCGGTTTTTTCTCCTAGCAGTGCTGGGTTTCAGCAGATGTTGAATATATGCTCTGAGTATGGTGTCCAATTTGACGTGAAATACAATGCTAAAAAGAGCGTTGTCATGATTTGTAAAGTAAAAGGGGACAAAGATCTAGTCTTCCCATCATTTTACCTGTCAGGGCAGGTTCTATCTGTCTGCTGTAAAGCTAAGTATCTGGGACATGTCATCACAGATCAAATGTCTGATGATGAGGACATGTATAGACAGCGCCGCATGTTGTATGCACAAGCTAATATGTTGGTTAGGAAATTCCACTGGAAGACATCCAAGGGTCTGAATCTGGTTAACCCCTTGGAATCCGCTGTTGTCTGATACAAAAGTTTGAGACTTAATGGTAATAAATCTAGGTATATTGATAGATATGGATATATAAATAATATAATTACTGTTATATCTAAGTATATACTCAATGTTGGAAACCTCTTTGAAGATACATTCTAATCTAGCTATTGGAGTGCGTTTTATTTTATATATATATTTTTGAACTTTGTATCGCTCTCTCTTCCAATTAATAATAATTGGTAAAGGGGGCAGAGCGAAACATATAAAAACATCTACGGAAGTCAACAAGAATTTTTCTACCACCTGTTGGTGGTCTTTTTTAAATTATAATATCTTTATTTTTGGATATTATAATATCACTTTTTGTTTGTTAATTATCTTTCCACGACTTTACACTTTCTGGTCTTTTTCAAGGTTTATTCTGAAGGGGAGATGCCAACAAAACGTAACAGTTGGGGATGACCATCCTTCATCTGGAGTTATAAGGTTTTTGGTTGCACCATATGAAGTAAAGGTATTAACATGATTCATAATACAAGACGATAAACAAAAGAAAACTGGAGGAATCACATTTTGTAGTTGGAATATAAGGGGTGCTAATGAACCAATTAAAAGGGGTAAGATCTTTGCCCAATTAAAAGCCTTAAACATTGACATTATTTTTTTACAAGAGACGCATCTGAAATATCAAACACAGATAAGACTGAAGGCAAATTGGATTGGGCAAACATACTACTCATCATTTACTTCTAAATCTAGAGGCACGGCTATTATCATTCGTAAAGGTATACCATTTAAATTAAAGAATACAATAGCAGATAAAGAGGGGAGGTATGTCATAGTTACGGGAGAAATTTATTCTACTTCGCTTACTTTGATAAATATTTACGCTCCTAATTTTGACAACCCCCAATTCTTTAGTAAAATTTTGGATATAATTTCAGAACTTAACCATCAAAATGTGATAATAGGGGGAGATTTGAATTGTGTTTTAGATCCATATTTGGATAAATCAGCAAAACAAAAAAGGACTAACATAAAATCTAAAACTAGTGAACTCCTAAATACATATATGAAAAATACTAATATAACAGATGTATGGAGGATCGCTAACCCAGTAGGTAGGGAATATTCATTTTATTCAACAGTACATAAAACATATTCACGTATAGATTATTTCTTAGTGGATACAAAACTAATTCCATATACATATAATTCTAAATATCATAATAGTATTATTTCTGATCATTCCCCGTTAACTTTTTCTTTAAAATTAGAAGGAATGCCTGATAAAAATTTGTTTTGGAGGTTTAACCCCCAAATTTTAAACAACACACAAGGTTGTACATATTTAAAAGAGCAGATGATATTCTTCTTTGAGACAAATGATACACCAGATATTTCACCCTCCTTATTATGGGAAACCTTTAAGGCATTTATTAGAGGAACTATAATCTCATATCAAGCTTTCCAAAATAAAAAGAATAATACTGAACAATCGCAGTTAGAACAAGAAATTAGACAACTAGATTTAGAAAATGCCAAAGAGCCAACTATAGATAAACATAATAAGATAACAATACTAAAATATAAATTAAATAAAATTTTATCGGCCAGAATAATAAGATTATTTCAAATTACAAAACAAGAAAATTTTGAATTTGGTGATAAACCACATAAACTCCTAGCACGCCAACTGAAAAAACGGGAAACAGAAAATACAATTACTAAAATTAAATCAGACAAAGGGGAATTACTAACATTACCTAAAGATATTAATAAAAGATTTGCTCAATTTTATCAAAACTTATACACATCGAAAACCTCTGCAAATAATACTCAAATTACAAATTTCTTAGACAATTGTAATCTTCCAAAATTAAATATGGTGGAACAAGAGGGATTAGGAGCTCAGATTACACTACAGGAAATAGAAGAAACAATAAGTTCGTTGAAAAATGGCAAAACGCCAGGACCAGATGGCTTTAGTAATGAATTCTATAAAAGATTTTACGAGATAATTTCTCCACGGTTGCAAGATTTATATATATACGCTTTTAAAGAAAATAAACTACCAGAAACACTAACTGAGTCAACTATTATACTTATACCAAAAAAGGATAAAGATCTAGAAGACCCAGGCTCATATAGAGCTATTGCACTCCTAAATACAGACCAAAAAATATTAGCAAAGACCCTAGCGAGAAGATTGAGTAAATATATTAGTAAATTAATAAATCCGGACCAAACAGGGTTTATACCAAAGAGATACTCATTTAACAATTTGAGACGGCTGTTTAATATAATGTACTCACATAATACTGAAGAAGAACTAGCAATTATTTCATTGGATGCAGAAAAAGCTTTCGATCAAGTAGAATGGCAATATTTATTTAAAGTATTGGAAAAATTTAACACGGGAGATAATTTTATCTCATGGGTAAAATTATTATATGATAAGCCGACGGCTAGAATACTGACTAATAATATATTATCCCCGAAATTCCAATTAGCAAGGGGCAATAGGCAGGGGTGCATGTTATCGCCCCTGCTATTTGCACTAGTGATAGAGCCTTTAGCTGAAAGTATAAGAAGTCATCCGAATATTTATGGATATAATACCAAACACTCAAATAATAAAATTTCATTATATGCAGACGACATATTATTATATATTACAAATTCGCAAATTAGCATACCAAATATACTAAATTTAATAGAGGAATTTGGTTCTTTTTCAGGATATAGAATAAATTGGAACAAAAGCGAAATTATGACGATAAAACCTCAAGAGTCGACACATTTGCTGAAATTTCCTTTTAGAATTACAACAGAAAAATTTAAGTATTTGGGCATCCAAATTACTAGGAACTATAAATCATTACTTAACGCAAATTATATGCCTTTATTAACTAAATTAAATGGGTTGATTAAATTTTGGAAAACACTGCCAATGTCTCTAATAGGCAGAATAAACGCGATAAAA
>NC_135971.1:35259760-35368984 GCF_053455715.1 Rhinoraja longicauda | reverse complement strand
GCCGCACCTGGCGATGTTAAGTCCCGCAGCCGAGCCGCACCGGGCGATGTAAAGTCCCGTGGTCGAGCCGCACCAGCGATGTAAAGTCCCGCAGCCGAGCCGCACCGGGCGATGTTAAGTTCCGCAGCCGAGCCGCACCGGGCGATGTAAAGTCCCGTGGTCGAGCCGCACCAGCGATGTAAAGTCCCGCAGCCGAGCTGCACCGGGCGATGTTAAGTCCCGCAGCCGAGCCGCACCGGGCGATGTTAAGTCCCGCGGCCGAGCTGCACCGGGCAATGTTAAGTCCAGCGGCCAAGCCGCACCAGCGATGTAAAGTCCCGCGGCCGATCCGCACCAGGCGATGTAAAGTCCCGCGGCCGAGCCGCACCGGGCACTGTTAAGTCCAGCGACCAAGCCGCACCGGGCGATGTAAAGTCCAGCGGCCAAGCCGCACCGGGCGATGTAAAGTCCAGCGGCCAAGCCGCACCAGGCGATGTAAAGTCCAGCGGCCGAGCCGCACCGGGCGATGTTAGGCCCCGCAGCCGAGCCGTGAGCCGTGAGGAAGAGAAAAGTTTCCCCCACCCCCCCCCCCCCCCCCGCCACCCCCCACCCACACCACCACCCCCACCCACACCACCACCCCCCACACATACACAACCAAAAAAAAAATACAAAAACCATCCAAACACCGACACACAACAAAAAAAAAGGAAAAAAGACGAACAGACTGCTAGCGAGCCGCAGCCGTTAGTCGCAGCCACTTCTGCATAATCTGTGCATAATATTAGACTCAGGAAGCATTTAAGTTAGTGAAATACACACAAGCATCTCAAAAAAGGTACACAAAATACACATATAAAATAAGGTGCATTTCAAACAACGGGCATGACCACCAAAATTAAAATCTTCTGTTCTCAGCATATCCCGAACTAAATCTTAATAATAGGCGACACGGTGGCGCAGCATGTCTTTAGATTATTTGAAGAAACCCGAGCACCGGAGGAAACCCACACAGTCACAGGGTGAACCTGTAGATTTGCTGACCTTTTATCAGCATTCCAGAATTTTATGTATATTTAAGTTGAGCAAAATAGGAATAAATGAAGATGGCTAAGCTCAGTGTTAATTGGCCAAAAAGATGGGTAGTGAGGGCAAGTTTAACGCATCAGAATGTGTTAGAGATGTTTGGCTCAGGAATGTTTGCAGATAGGGACATCGACATACTAAAACTGTCGTTTGTTTGTTTGTTTGTCTGTTCCTGAACTACAGCCAAAACGTTACACGATAGCGTGACAATTTTAGGCCCACCTTACTCATCCCTTTGGTGCGAATGGAAGAAGTTTCATTGAAATCGGTGTATATTTTTAAAGTTATTCATATTTTAAAGTTTAAATCTATCTCCTAGGGAGGGAAGGGGAGGGGGGTGTAGGGGGGGAGGGGGAGAGGAGAGGGTGCTGCACCAATGCATGAGAGATTTGGGCCCCAACAGGTCTACTTGGTCTTAGATATCTAAAGATGGAGTTTACAGGTGGAGACATTGTTGGAACGACTTATCAGACACTGATTAACACTGATAACCCCTGGAGTAGGGCAGTTTCAAGTGTCTCCCCATAAAGGTTGACCGCGCATTCACCAAATAAACCTATATATGCAAGTGGATTATTTGCAATGAATCAATGTTGCAGCCCGTTAAGAAGAAAGGAAAGAGTTTCTCGGTGAACTTGTCCGTGAAAGTGTACAGATGTGACATGTAATCGGCATTGTACAGTGTCACCTGGCCAGCCTCATAGTTCAGGTAGACGCCCAATCTCTGGGGTTTGACTGGAACAGGGAGGGCAGTACGTGGTGAAGACATAGTGGTATATTCCTCTCCCAGACGCCACAATACCCAGGCTCCGGATTTCTGCTCCGGTGTGAACTCCGCTTTCCTCGGTACCGATGCCTTTACCACTCCCACACTCCACATAGTGTTCCTTCCGACCTCTACCTCCCAGTAGTGGCTCCCAGTGTTGAAGCCCTGAGAAGCCAGGACACCGTGCCACTGCACAAATCGCTCTGGTCTGTCAGGGACCATCTGTTTAGCACCGAGTCTGATGGCTGTCAGGTCACTGGACAGGATGAGTCTCGGATGCGCAGTGTTCGGATTCAGCTTCAGTTTGATCGGGACTGAAGGGGAGAAAAAGGTCTGCATGGTGAATTCACACGATTTGCCAATCAAACATTTTGACACATTGCTCCCCCCTCTCCCCATTCGTAACAAGGACAGAGTCCCCCTTGTCCTTGCCTTCCACCCCATCAGCCATCGCATACAACATATAATCCTCCAACATTTTTGCCACCTCCAACAGGATCCCACTGCTGGCCACATCTTCCCATCTCCACCCCTTTCTGCTTTCCACAGAGACCGTTCCCTCCAAAACTCCCTGGTCAGCTCGTTCCTTCCCACCCAAACCACTCCCCCCCCAGGTACTTTCCCCTGCAACTGCAGGGGATGCAACACCTGTCCATTTACCTTCCCCCTCGACTCCATCCAAGGACCCAAACAGTCTTTCCAGGTAAGGCAGAGGTTCACCTGTACCTCTGAGGATGTAACTAGGATAATTGACGGGGGAGAGCAGGTGGATGTGCTATACCTTGACTTTCAGAAAGCTTTTGACAAGGTCCCACATAGGAGATTAGTGGGCAAAATTAGAGCACATGGTATTGGGGGTAGGATACTGACAATGTGATCATGGATCGAAAATTGGTTGGCAGACAGAAAGCAAAGAGTGGGGATAAATGGGTCCCTTTCAGAATGGCAGGCAGTATCTAGTGGGGTACCGCAAGGCTCGGTGCTGGGACCGCAGCTGTTTACAATATACATTAATGACTTGGATGAAGGGATTAAAAGTACCATTAGCAAATTTGCAGATGACACAAAGCTAGGTGGCAGTGTGAACTGTGAGGAAGATGCTATGAGGTTGCAGGGTGACTTGGACAGGTTGTGTGAGTGGGCGGATGCATGGCAGATGCAGTTTAATGTGGATAAGTGTGAGGTTATCCACTTTGATGGTAAGAATAGGAAGGCAGGTTATTATCTGAATGGTGTCAAGTTAGGAAAAGGGGACGTACAACGAGATCTGGGTGTTCTAGTGTATCGGTCACTGAAAGAAAGCATGCAGGTACAGCAGGCAGTGAAGAAAGCCAATGGCGGCACGGTAGCGCAGCGGTAGAGTTGCTGCTTTACAGCGAATGCAGCGCCGGATACTCAGGTTCGATCCTGACTACGGGTGCTGCACTGTAAGGAGTTTGTACGTTCTCCCCGTGACCTGCGTGGGTTTTCTCCGAGATCTTCGGTTTCCTCCCAGACTCCAAAGACGTACAGGTATGTAGGTTAATTGGCTGGGTAAAATGTAAAAATTGTCCCTAGTGGGTATAGGATAGTGTTAGTGTACGGGGATCGCTGGGCGGCACGGACTTGGTGGGCCGAAAAGGCCGGTTTCCGGCTGTATATATATGGTATGGTATGGTATGGTATGGAATGTTGGCCTTCATAACAAGAGGAGTTGAGTATAGGAGCCAAGAGGTCCTTCTGCAGTTGTACAGAGCCCTAGTGAGACCGCAGCTGGAGTACTGTGTGCAGTTTTGGTCACCAAATTTGAGGAAGGATATTCTTGCTATTGAGGGCGGAATGGCGGGACTGTCATATGTTGAAAGACTGGAGTGACTAGGCTTGTATACATTGGAATTTAGAAGGAAGAGAGGGGATCTTATCGAAACATATAAGATTATGAAGGGTTTGGACACGTTAGAGGCAGGAAACATATTCCCAATGTTGGGGGAAGTCCAGAACCAGGGGCCACAGTTTAAGAATAAGGGGTAGGCCATTTAGAACGGAGATGAGGAAAAACCTTTTCAGTCAGTGAGTTGTAAATCTGTGGAATTCTCTGCCTCAGAAGGCAGTGGTGACCAATTCTCTGAATGCATTCAAGAGAGAGCTAGATAGAGCTCTTAAGGATAGCGGAGTCAGGGGGTATGGGGAGAAGGCAGGAACAGGGTACTGATTGAGAATGATCAGCCATGATCACATTGCTGGCTCGAAGGGCCGAATGGCCTCCTCCTGCACCTATTGTCTATTGCATTTTTCATGGTCATCTTAATATAGGCCAGTTACTCCAAATTATTTCAAAATTCCAAATTATGAAATGATGAAATTCCAAATTATGAACTGAATTTAAATGACACGGTTTCCATCGTGTGATATGAAGCTGATAGCAGCAATGCTTAAACTGATGGAAGGCAGAGATAAGGTAGACATTCACAACCTTTTTTCCCCAGGGTGAAAATGTTGTGGACCACAGGACGTGGCTTTAAGGTGAGAGCGATGAAGTTAAAAAAAATGTACGGGGCATGTTCTTTTTAACACAGAGGATGCCTGGAGCATGTTGCTGGATGAGATGGTGGAGGCAGACACAATAGTGTCTTTTAGAGAGGTGCATGGATATGCAGAGAATGGAGGAATAGGTTTCAGGTAGAGGAGATTAGTTTATCTTGGCTTCATTGTCGGCATGGACATTGTGGGCCAAAGGGTCTGCTCCTGCACTGTACTGAACTCTTTAAACTGTTAGTTCAGGCCCCAGGATTACCAGCCATGTTACATATATGGTGTATCGCTACTGAACCTGTGGGCTGGCCTGGCCCAAATGTGTAGGAAGGACATGCAGGGGCTAATTTACACTGAACTTAGACACAAGAAGCTGGAGTAACTCAGTGGGTCAGGCAGCATCTCTGGATAAAAGGAATAGGTGACGTTTCAGGGCGAAACCGTTCTTCAGACTGGAACAAATGTGTCAATTTTTCCTCACAACTCTATCAAAATCTTTTCCATATTTCAAACACCATAATTCCTCGACTCTACCGGAAGATAAGTTTACCTGGATTAATTAGTTTCAGCATCCGTTTCCACAGGCTGAACTGAAAGGGGCCGCTGAAATCATCTTGACTGAGGTCAATGGAAACTCTGGCGGGTCTTTGGAACTGCATGTTTTCACACCTGTGTTGGAAATAAAAAGTATCGCTGAGATGCAAAAGTAGAATGATACACCATATCTTTGATGTCACCTTATATACTTGTCAGCACTGCCCTCAACTTCTGACTTTTCAGAGACTACTATCCGAGACTTAGGTCATAGGGAAATATGAACAACATATATAAGAAATATATAAATCAAGCTATTCTATGTGTTGATTGGGGATAGTTATTGACCAAGGAGGAATTTTCAGTTGGTTTTTATAGTATTCTGCAAGGGCTACCTCAGAAAGCAAATGGAGACCTCAACCAAAAGGCAACACTTCTGATAGTATTGAACTCCCCGTATTGCATCCCAAATCCTGGACTTTCCACTCAGCACTTAAATTCCATGCTTCATGTATCTTGTGTTTTATGTTGTATTTTGCTGGCAGAACAATTTCTCTCCTGGGATAAGTAAAGTTCTATTGTATTGTATCATATCTCATCCCTTGCACATGAGACATTGGTTTTTATTATCCATTGCTGGTAGCTTAACAGCCACCAGCTATTAACCTTCTCCATGTTTAGGTATGAAAAAAGGAAAAGATTAGTTAAGACAAATGTGGGTCTCTTGGAGACAGAAACAGGTGAATTTATTATGGGGAAGAAGAAAATTACAAACGAGATGAACAGGTACTTTGATTCTGTCTTTACTAAGGAAGACACAAACAATCTCCCAGATGTACTAGGGGACAGAGGATCCAGGGTGTCAGGAAATGGTGTTGGGTTGACTGATGGGACTGAAGGCTGATTAATCCGCAGGGCCTGATGGGCATTCTAGATGGCTCTAGAAATTGTGGATGGTGATCATTTTGCAATGTTCTATAGATTCTGGATCAGTTCATGTGCGTTGGAGGGTAGCTAATGTTATCCCACATTTTAAGAAAGGAGGGAGAGAGAAAACAGGGAATTATACACCAGTTAGCCTGACACTGGTGGTGGGGAAGTTGATGGAGTCAATTATTAAAGATGTATTAGCAGCACATTTGGATAGCAGTAACAGGATCGGTCCAAGTCAGCATTGATTTACGAAGGGGAAAGCCTGCTTGACTAATCTTCTGGAATTATTTAAGGATGTAACAAGTAAAATGGATAAGGGGGAGCCAGTGGATGTAGTGTATCTGGTTTTCAGAAAGTCTTTGATAAGGTCCCACACAGGAGTTTAGTGGGCAGAATTAGAGCACATAGGGTTGGGTATTGACCTGGATAGAAAATTGGTTGGCAGACAGGAAACAAAGTGTAGGAATTAACAGATCCCTTTCAGAATGACAGGGTGTGACTAGTGGGGTGCCGCAAGGCTGGGTCCATAACTATTTACAATATATATTAATGATTTAGATGAAGGAATTAAAAGTAACATTAGCAAATTTGAAAATGACACAAAGCTGGGTGGCAGTGTGAACTGTGAAGAGGATGCTTTAAGGATGCATGGTGACTTGGATAGGTTGGGTGAGTGGGCAGATGCATTTTAATGTGGATAAATGTGAGGTTTCCATTTTGGTGGCAAGAACAAGGCGGCAGATTATTATCTGAATGGCATCAGATTAGGAAAAGGGGAGGTGCAACGATACCTGGGTGTCCTAGTACATCAGTCACTGAAAGTAAGCATGCAGCTACCGCTGACAGTGAAGAAAATTCTCTGCCTTAGAAGGCAGTGGAGGCCGATACACTGGATGCATTCAAAACAGAATTAGATAAAGCTCTTAGGGCTAGTGGAATCAAGGGATATGGGGAGAAGGGAGGAACGGGGTACTGATTGTGGATGATCAGCCATGATCACATTCAATGGCGGTGCTTGCTCGAAGGGCTGAATGGCCTACTCCTGCGCCTATTTTCTATCTATCTACTGTATGCTTGTTTCCATGAAAACATCCAGCGAATTGGCCTCCACTGGCCTCTGTGGCAGAGAATGCGATAGATTCACAACTCTCTGGGTGATAAAGTTTTTCCTCATCTCAGTCCTAAATGGCTTACCCCTTATTCTTAAACTGTGACTCCTCGTTCTGGATTCCCCCAACATTGGGAAATATTTATCTGCATCTAGCTTGTCCAATCCTCTAAGAAATGTATATGTTTGTATTAGATCCCCTGACATCCTTCTAAATTCCAGTGAATAGAAGCCCAGTCAACCAATTCTTTCATCATATGTCAGTCCCGCAATCCCGGGGAATTAACCTGGTGAACCTACGCTGCACTCCCTCAATAGCAATAATGTCCTTCCTCAAATTAGGAGACGAAAATTGCACACAATACTCCAGGTGCGGTCTCACCAGGACCCTGTACAACTGCAGCAGGACCTCCTTGCTCCTAAACTCAAATCCTCTCGCAAAGAAGACCAACATGCCATTAGCTTTCTTCACTGCCTGCTGTACCAGCATGCTTACTTTCAGTGACTGATGTACAAGCATACCCAAGTCTCTTCGTAATCTGACACCATTCAGATAATAATTTGCCTTCCTGTTCTTGCCACCAAAGTGGATAACTTCACATTTGTCCACATTATACTACATCTGCCATGCATCTGCCCACTTATCCAACCTACCCAACTTACCCTGCAGCCTCATAACATCTTCCTCGCAGCTCACACTGCCATGCAGCTTTGTGTCATCCACAAACTTGCAGATGTTACATTTAATTCCCACATCTAAATCGTTAATATATATTGTAAATAACTGGGGTCCCAGCACCGAGCCTTGCGGCACCCCACAAGTCACTGCCTGCCATTCTGAAAAGGACCTGGTAATTCCTACTTTACTTCCTGTCTGCCAAGCAGTTCTCTATCCATATCAATATCCTACTCCCAATACCACGGCCTCTAATTTTGCACACTAGTCTTTTGTGTGGGAACATGCCAAAGATGCACGATATCCACTGGCTCTCCCTTATCCAATCTACTTGTTACATCCTCAAAAAAGTATGTGCAAGTAGATAATGGTTTGTCTGGCATCATGTATGGCATACACATTGTGGGCTGAAATGCCAGTTCTTGTGCTGTCTGTTCTATGTATCTTGCCCTGTCCCCTTCCATCTACATCCCTCCCTTTTACTTTGCATTTCACCCACCCTCTCTTCTTATCTGACACATGTTTGTTGCCTTTTTATCTCCAGCCTGTATCACTTATTCCACTACCAATAAAACCCCCGCCCAAACTGTATCCACCTATCACTCACCAGGCTTTGTCCCACCCACAACCCCTTCTCAGCTTTCTCCCTGCTATTACAATCAGTATGAAGAAGGGTCCCGACCCGAAATGTCGCCTGTCCATTCCATCTACAGATGCCGCTGAGTTCCTCCACCACCCTGTGTTTTGCTCAAGATTTCAGCATCTCCATTTCCGTGTGTCTCCTGTCTTTGTTCTGGATTTCCAGCCCCTAAAGTTTTTTGCTCCAATGAACCCAAGTATTCATTCACTTTGTCTGCCATCCATATCCAACAATGCAAAGGACTACAGGTGGAATGGGTTGCATTACAGAATATATAATTGTCAGCCAAATATGGACAATAATGCACTTACCGGCCAAGAATATTTTTAATATCCTGAAAGAGAGAAGATTGTTTTCGTTTTACTTTTTAATTGTAGAGATACAGCAGAGAAACAGGCCCTTCGACCCACTGAGCCCACACCGACCAGCGATCCCCGCACATTGACACTATCTTGCACATACTGCTGACCAATTACATTTAAACCAAGCCAATTATCCACAAAATTGTGCGGCTTTGGAGTGTGTGCGGAAACCGAAGATCTCTGAGAAATCCCACGGAGGTCACGGGGAAAACGTACAAACTCTGTACAGACAATACGCGTCGTCAGGATCAAACCCGGGTCCCTGGTGCTGTGAGGCAGCAACTTTATCGCTGAACCACCAGTAAAAGGGTGGGCCTTTTATTACAATATTGCATTACAAAGATCTGTCAGAAACTTAAACAATGGTAAAGATGCATTTCCAATATTATTGCGTAAAAACTGCAATTTGACGTTACACTGAGTCACAAGATTTGGACACAGAATAGTTTCAATACCGAACTCATAGTTTAAAATTCTCGGTGGAGGGCATGTCGATAAAATGGCAGCATTTAAGTGGCTTTTAGATAGGCACATGGATTTGCAGGGCATGGAGGGATATGGATCATGTGCAGGCTGAAGAGATTAGTTTAGCTTGGAATCATATTCAGCTGTGAGATTGTGGGGTGAAAGGTCGGCTCCTGTGCAATGTTCCAAGGTCTATGGTCAATTAACAGAAAAACTGTTAAAATTGAAGCTCACAGACCTATGAGGAAATGATTTTTTGGTGCAATAAACTATTATTTCACGGTGTGACTATTTGGAAGTCCTGATGCATCCAATTTGCCACATCACTTGTTGATTTCCCTGTTCCTTTTAACACACCAGGGTCTTAGTCGCCACTGATAGACACAAAAGACGTACTCCAAAGACGTACAGGTATGTAGGTTAATTGGCTGGGTAAATGTAAAAATTGTCCCTAGTGGGTGTAGGAGAGTGTTAATGTACGGGGATCACTGGGCGGCACGGACTTGGAGGGCCGAAAAGGCCTGTTTCCGGCTGTATATATATGATATGATATGATAAAATGCTGGAGTATCTCAGTGGGACAGGCTGCATTTCTGGAGAGAAGGAATGGGTGATGTTTCGGGTTGAGACCCTTCTTCAGATTGAGAGTCAGGGGAGGGGGAGATACAGAGATAAGAAAGTATAAGGTGTGAGAACGAGACATCAAAGGGGGTGGAGATCAATGAAAATGTAGAATAGATCATTGTTAGCGAGGAGAAGGTAACAACAAAGCAATCAGAGATAAAATGTAATCAGGGACAGTCAGACTGGTTGGAGTACTGGGAAGGGGGAGGGATGGAGTGAGAGGGAAAGCAAGGGTTACTTGAAGTTAGAGAAGTCAAACTATCTCCGGTTTAAACTAGCATCTGCCGTTCCTTCCAACTCTTAGTTGCCATTCTTCCTTCAGCATTCTGGTGCTAAAGTTCCACACTCACAGAGCAGCACAGCACAATACTGGAGCAGGCCCTTTGGCCCACAATGCCTGTTCCAAACATGATGCCAAGATAAACTAATCTCATCTGCCTGCACGTGACCATGACGTGCCTGTCTAAAAGCCCATAAACACCAGTATTGGTCCTGCATCCACCACTACCACCCCTGGCCCTGCATTCCAGGCACCAACCACCCTCGCTCGCCTGCCCCACACATCTCCATTATATTTTGTCTCCTCACCATCAAGCTATGCCCACTGATCTTTCATATTTCCACCATGAGAAAGGGTTCTGACTGTCTACCCGGTGGCTCTCTTAATTTGATCTACTTACAGCAGTCCAGAGAAAACACCGACAGTCCAGAGAAAACTATCCAAGTTTGTCCATCCTCTTCTGATACTAATTCCCTGTAATCCAGGCATCATTCTGGTAAACATCTAGTGCATTCTCTCCAAGGCCTCTACAGACTTCTTATATTGGGGTGTCCAGAACTGCACACAATACTCCAAATGAGGTCTAACCAAAGTGCTAAAAATCTGCATTGTGTCTTCCTGACACTTATACTCAATGCCCAACTAGTCTTTTCCTTTTCACTGGCTTGCAGAACTTGAGTCTAACATGATTCTGTGTGCTGATCATGTCTATAAGCTTGTGATGGTGCAAGAGGCAAGATTTTCACTGCATCTGTCCCTCACTGTATTCATATGACAATAAGCTCAACTTGACTTAACCAGTTCTCCCTTAAAACTCACCTGGGCCCCACTCCCCATGCTTCCTTGAAACTTGCCTCGTTCTGCTTCCAGTGCTCTGTTTAAATGTACCTGGTTAACTGGAATAGAACTGGAAAAATCTGGAGTAACTCAGCGGGCCAGGCAGCATCTCTGGAAGAAAGGAATAGGTTTGGGGTCGAGACCCTTCTTCAGACTGAGAGTCAGGGGAAACGAAAATGAGAGATATAGAAGGTACATAGAAGAAATGAATGAAAGATATGCAAAAAGCGATGATCGAGGAAAGGTGTAACTCACAATGGTCCATTGTTGCCTGTGTGGTAGGTGATAACGAGTTAACTGGAATGTTTATTGTTATTCTGCATATCATCTGTAAACACTGATTTAAAACAGTGCAAAACACAAAGTGCCTGAGGAATTCATCAGATCATGCAGCATCTGTCGAGGGGGAAAGGAAACATGATGAATTGGGTCAGAACCTCCTCTAGAGTGATTCAGGCCTCATTAGTGTACATAGTGCTGTTATAACTCAGCAGGTGAAGCAGCATGTTTGATGGTGCCGTTATATCAGCAGGTGAAGCAGCATGTTCAATGGTGCTGTTATAACAGCAGGTGAAGCAGCATGTTCGATGGTGCTGTTATAACAGCAGGTGAAGCAGCATGTTTGATGGTGCTGTTATAACAGCAGATGAAGCAGCATGTTTGATGGTGCTGTTATATCAGCAGGTGAAGCAGCATGTTCAATGGTGCTTGACTTGCTGAGCTATTCAAGAACTTTGTATCCTCTTGTGGAAACCAGCATCAGCAATTTCTTGTTTCTACATTAATTAAGTGTGTTGGAGTATTAATGAATACGATGCAAGAGTCTGGAAAAGCTGCGATATTGGTTTAGAGTTTAGAGATACAGCCCGGAAACAGGCCCTTCTGACCGCTGAGTCTGTGCCGACCAGCGATCCTCGCACATTAACACTCTCCTACACACACTTGGGACAATTTGCATTTCTACAAAGCCAATTAACCTACAAACCTGCATGTCTTTGGAGTGTGGGAGGAAACCAAAGTTATCGGAGAAACTCCACGCGGTCACAGGGAGAACGTACAAACTCCATACAGCCAGCACCTGTGGTCGGGATCGAACCTGGGTCTCTGGCGCTGTAAGTGCTGTAAGGCGGCAACTATACCGCTGCGCCACCGTACCACCCATTCTGGGACTGGTGCTGCCAAAGTTCTGAATGTGGACTGATGGAGTTCTCTACTGTACATTGGGTTTTAGAATCTGAATGGTAATGGCATCATGTTTCCCATGTAAACAATAGACAATACCTGCATAAACTCTGCATCTTCCAGACTCAGATTTTCTTGCATGTCCAAGATTGCTTCCTTAAGTGATGCATGCTGTTCGGAGATTTTCTTTAGATTTTCATCTTTTTGTTGCAATATGGCATTTTCCTTTTGCTCCAGTATTGTTTTCAGCTTTTTCTCTTCCTGGTGCAGAAACTGGTGCAGTTCTTCGAACTTAGATTCAATGTTCTTCTGCAGAGCCGCAGATTCTTTCTGATGGAATAAACAACAGGTGGATTTACCCAGTGCAAGGTGAGAAGTGCATGGGTCGTGGAGCACAGAACAGGAAACAATACAACACAGGAACAGGCCCTTTGTTCCACCATGCCACAGCTGAACATTATGCTAGGTTATAACTGAAAACACACACCTCCAGATTCAGGGACAGTTTCTTCCAGCTGTTTCCACGCAACTGAACCATCCTCTCACGAACTAGAGACCAGTTCTGCCCAACCATCTACCTCATTGGAGACCTTTGAACTATCTTTAATCGGTCTTTACCTTTCTTTTTATTTTAGCGATACAGCGTTGAAACTGGGCCTTTGGCCCACCAAGTGTGTGGTGACCAGTGATCACCCATTCACTAGCTCTATCCAACACACTGGGGACAAATTACAGAGGCCATTTAACATATAAACCTGCACATCTTTGGAACGTGGGAGGAAACATCTTTAAGGTGAGAGGAGCAAGTTTAAGGGAGATGTGCAGTGCAAGTATTTTTATTTACACAAAGGGTGGTGAGTGCTTGGAATGTGCTGTTGTAAGGGGGGGGAGTTGAGGCAGATACATTAGAATCATTTTAGAGGCTTTTGGACAGGCAAGTGAATGGTGGGATATGGACAATGTGCAGGCAGATAAGAGTTGGTCCTGTCATTATGTTTGGCAGACATTGTGGGCCAAAGGGCTTGTCCCATGTTCTGGGATGGTGATGGTTTGACACTGTGGTGCAGATTCAATCTCCTTGTTTACAGTAGGCTGTGTTGAATAGGTTCATTAACTTGACATCATTAAAAGGAGTTGTATTATATGGGAAGTGAATAAGGTTCTGAGTGGAGTTGTTGACAGGATATGTTGCAGGAAGGAACTGCAGATGCTAGTTTAAACCGAAGATAGACACAAAACACATTTCATTATCTCTGTATCTCTCTCTCCCCTGATTCAGTCTGAAAAAGGGTCTCGACCCAAAACGTCACCCATTCCTTCAGACAGAGATGCTGCCTGTCCCACTGTGTTACTCCAGCATTTTGTGTCTGTCTTGTTGACAGGATACTTTCTCTGGTTGGGACAATCTAGAGCAGGATAGATTCAGCCAACAGCTTTACCTACTGAAGAAGGGAATGAGGAAAGAAATCTGAGGAATGAGCCTGAAGAAATGTCCTGATCCAAAATGTTACCTATCCATTTCCTCCACTGATGCTGCCTGATCCTCTGAGCTCCTCCAGCACTTTATGTTTTGTTCAAGATTCCAGCATATGCAGTTCCTTTTATCTCCAAGGGAAAGGGAATGATTCTTGTTTGCTCAAAGGTTTGTGAGCCTCTGGAACTCTTCAGACTGGAGAGATGTCCTAGATGGATTGATGTAATAGAGAGAAGTCAAAAGTTATGACTAGAAAGGTGGACAGGCTTGATGGAGCACATGGAGATACAAGGAAGTGCAGATACTGGAATCTTCAGCAAAGTACAAAGTGCTGTAGGAAATATACATCGCATGGGATCCAAGGAAAGAAAGCTGAATGGATAGAAAACTGGCTTCATGGAAGGAAGGAGAGGATGATGGTGGAAGGTTGCTTTTCGGACTGGAGGCAAGTGACTAATGGTGTACCTTGGGGTTCGGTGGTGGTCCCATTGCTGTTTGTCATTTATAGCAAAGATGTGGATGAGAACATACATGCAGAAGGGAAAGATTTAATAGGAACCCGAGGGGTTACTTTTTTACACAACGGGTGGCAGGTGTATGGAACGAGTTGCCTGAGGTAGTAGCTGAGGCAGGTACCATCGCAACGTTTAAGAAACATTTAGACAGGTACATGGATCAGGTAGGTTTAGAAGGATATGGGCCAAACACAGGCTGGTGAGACTAGTATAGATGGGACATGTTGTCCCGTGTGGGCAAGTTGGGCTGAAGGGCCTGTTTCTACGCTATATGACTCTATGAACTGATGGGTTCAGGAGCATCTGCGAAAGGAATGGACAAACAGACCAAAACATTGCTTATCCATTCCCTGCAGAGATGCTGCCTGACCTGACCCACTGCATTACTCCAGCACTTTGTGTTTTGATGGAGCACTTGTCTGATTCCTGCTCCCTTCCCTACGCTTCTCATGCTGTGTAGTTGGAGAAAACATCGGGCCTTTCAATTAAGGCACAAGAAACTCAGGATGCTGGAACCGTGAGCAAATGATCATTGTGATCTTTGGCGTGGAATCGGAGGAAACAAAATATTACAACAGACCAAATATATAATGGTGTGAAAGGCACGGAAATTAAATATTTACCTGGTGCTAGATTGAATCAATATCTCACATGCATGACATTGGACCGCCACACTAGTTTTTACATTAACTGTTTCGTTTCCCATCTCAACTTTGCTTTGGTGTGGGACCTTTAAACGGCCCTTCGTACCTTCAGTTTATTTACATCTTCTTCTTCTTCATCCTGACTTTCACAGCAATCAAGCATTTGTTCACTGAGGGACTCGATTTCTTTCCGTAGCATTCCCTGGAACAGAGAAACGCGCAAAAAAAAGTCACATAGGTCTCCTGAAAAAGACGACATTTTTAAAGTCTGTTGTCAATGATCTGGAAGATCAACCCCAATTATAGTCTGGCTCAGCTGGTAGAGCAGCCTCACAGCTCCAGCCATCTAGTTTCAACCTGGTCCACCATGTTTGTCCATGAGGCGTTCTCCTTGTGTGGATTACACCCATTTGCTTGTAATTTTTTCCATGTTCCATAAAACAGGCAATCCGGCATGTTTCCAGTGACTCCAACCAATTTCTACGGATGCACCCTGGAAAGCATCGTACTAGAATGCATCACAGCTTGGTTTGGCACCTACTCTGCCCAAAACTGCAAGAAATTGCAGAGAGTTGCGATGTCGCCCAGTCTATTATTCAAACCAGCCTCCCTCTCATCGACTCCATCGACACCACACTTCCTCAGGAATGCAACAACATGATGAAGGACAACTTCCTCCCCAGTCATTCTCTCTTCTCGCCTGTTGCATCAGTCAGAAGATCCAAAATCTTGAAAGTGTGTATGACTTTCAGGAATACCTTCTCTCCTGCTATTATAAATCTATATAGAAATCATATATAAATCAGACTATTTATCAGACTCTTATAAGCTGTTGGTATGGTCCCGATCACCCAATCTATATTCTTGCAACGTTTGCATTTTTAGAACATCTGCACTTTCTCTCTAGTGTAGCACTATACTCAACACTGTTTATTGTTTTCTTTGCACGACCTGGTAGACCTGTCTATGGTTTGATTGGACTCATAAATGGTATGACTTGCTTGGATAGCGGGCTGAGCAAATGTTTTCACTGCATCTCTGTACACTTGAGAATACAAAACCAATACCAAAGGTAATTGTGTTCTGTTTGGTAGTTTAGGATGACACAGTAAATTGCCCCGAGCATACAGGTGAGCGATTGAATCTGGGTAAAATTGATGGGGAAAGTGGAAGGAATAGATTGCAGGGAAAATTAATGGGAAATAAGGTCGCTCTTTATGCTGGCATAGACAGTGGGCTGAAATAGCCTTCACCTATATCATCAGGATAAACAGAATTGGAGTTTGGTAGTGGTATAGGTTCATTATTGTTATGTGTACTGAGATGCAGTGAAAAACGTTTGTTTGTGTTCTATGCAAAGAAATCAGGTAATACTATACATGAATACAATCAAACAAGAAACAAGTACAATAGTAAGAGCAAAGAGAAAATACCAGAGTGGAGAATATAGTTCCCAGCAATGGAGCATAACAGATCCATAGAAAAAGTCCAATGTCCGCAATGAGTTAAGTTGGAGAATTGGGACTGTACTCTAGCTTCAGATAGGATCTTTCAGAAGTATGGTAAATATGACCATAACATTCATAGCAAGAGGATTTGAGTAAAGGAGCAGGGAGGTTCTGCTGCAGTTGTACAGGGCCTTGGTGAGACCACACCTGGAGTATTGTGCACAGTTTTGGTCTCCTAATCTGAGGAAAGACATTCTAGCCTTAGAGGGAGTACAGAGAAGGTTCACCAGATTGATCCCTGAGATGGCAGGACTTTCATATGAAGAAAGACTGGATAGAAAAGGCTTATACTCGCTGGAATTTAGAAGACTGAGGGGGGATCTTATTGAAACATATAAAATTCTTAAGGGGTTGGAGAGGCTAGATGCGGGGAGATTGTTCCCGATGTTCGGGAAGTCCAGAACCAGGGGTCATAGCTTAAGGATAAGGGGTAAATCTTTTAGGACTGAGATGAGAAAACATTTCTTCCCACAGAGAGTCTGTGAAATTCTCTGCCACAGAAGGTAGTTGAGGCCAGTTCATTGGCTATATTTAAGAGGGAGTTAGATGTGGCCCTTGTGGCTGAAGGGATCAGGGGGTACGGAGAGAAGGCAGGTACAGGTTACTGAGCTGGATGATCAGGCTCGAAGGGCCAAATGGCCTACTCCTGCACCTATTTTCTACGTTTCTATGACAGGGGAAGAAGCTATTCCCTAGTCTCGCTTTATGGACTTTCAAGCTTCTGGATCTTCCGCTTGATGGGAACGGGGAGAAGAGGGAATGACCATGGTGGGAAAGGTCCTAGAATTTGTTGGCTGTTCTCCCTTGGCAACGCAGATGGATTGTCATAGTCATAGAATCTTGCAGCGTGGAAACAGGCAGTTCGGCCCAATTTGCCCTCACCAGCACTAGTTGGACCTGCTTGCGTTTGGCCCATACCCCTCTAAACCTGTCCTATCCATGTACCTGTCTAAATGTTTCTTAAACGTTGCAATAGTATCTGGATCAACTACGTCCTCTGGCAGCTCATTTCATACACCTACCACCCACTGTGTGAAAAGGTTTCCCTGTTAAATATTTTCCTCCCACTTTAAACCTATGTCCTCTGGTTCTCGATACTCCTACTCTGGTTAAGAGCCTCTGTGCATCTACCCGATCTATTCCTCTCATGATTTTGTACACCTCTATAAGATCACTCCTCATTCTCCTGCACTCTGAGGAAAAGAGTTTTCGCCTGCTCAACCTCTCCCTGACGTTCCCTCGAGAACTGCCAACATCTTCATAAATCTTCTCTGCACCCTTTCCAACAGTATATGGTGGGGAATGTGGCCTGTGTGATGGCCTGGGTAGCATCCACAACTCTCTGCAATTTCTCGCTGCTTCAGGCAGAGCTATTCCCAAAACAAGTAGCGATGCATCCCAAGAGCCTGATTTCTTTAGTGCACCTGTAGAAGTTAGTAAGTGCCGGTGGAGGCATCCCGGATTCCTGAGGAAGCACAGGCATTGGGGTGCTTTTTGGCTGTAGCTGCAATGCATCTGGCCAAGGACAGAATTTCCATTCATAATTGGAGTAACAATTAAAAAATGGGTGAAGAGAGATGGAAGAGTTAATCTAAGAATGTCAGAAATTGGAACAGATTTTGATAACATGGCCCCCTGTGTCCTTCACCTGAGGACCACTCACTTCCTTTCCCCATTCTCATGGTCCTCGTCTCTCTTGAACATATTTAATGACCTTTACTCCACAACTCTCTGCAGTAAACTATTCCAAAGATTCACCATCCTCAGTGGAGAAGTTTCTCCTCTTCTCCATCTGAAATGAGGAACTGCTCGTTCTTGAATAACGACCCTGTTTTTAGATTCCCTCACAAGGGAAATCATCTTCTCAACATCTGTCTTGCAAATCCCCCTCATAACCTTCCATGTTTCAACAAGGTCACATCTCATTCTTCGAAGCAGCAATGAATACAGACCAAACCTACTCAACCATTACTTATAGGGCAAACACATAATGTGAGCAATCAAACAATATGCATTATCTGGGCTGTCTCCAATGCAAGTTATCTTCTCCTTGAAGGGCCTGTTTCCCTGTTGTATCTCTAAACAAAACTAAACTGCAGATGTTAGAATCTTGAGTAAAACACTGCTGGAGGAACTCCGCGGGTCAGGCAGCATCTGGGGAAAGAACTAACAGATGGATTTTCAGGTTGGGTCTAAAGAAGGGTTCAGAATGTTGTCTCGATGGGTGGGTATTACGTATAAGGAGTGGTTGTTTTCCCCAGAATGCCAGCAGGTGAAGGGAGATCCCATAGACGTTTATAAAATTATCAAAGGCATATGATAGGGTGGACAATCAGAACATTTTCACCACAAAAGGTAGGAAATGTCAAAGACTGGAGGCATAACTTTAGGTGAGAGGTGCAAACTTTAAAGGAGATGTACATGGCAAATATGAAAGTGGCTTTTAGGAGACACACATTAGTATATGGGGAATGACATGGATCATATGCAGGAAGAGATTTGTGGATGTAAGCCTGTCCGTCACACAGAGCACACTCCCCACCACTGTCTCCATCTATACTTCAAGCTGCCTCGGAAGAGCAGCCAAATTAATTAAGCACCTTTCCAAGCCTGGTCATTCCTTCTGCTCCCTGGTCCTGTCAAGCAGAAGATTCAGAAGCTTGCAAGAGAGCAACTTCAGAGTCAGAAACACCTTCTTCCCCTCTTATTGCACTTCTGAATGGTCCTTTCAAAATCGAGGCAACAGACCTGATTTTCTATCCTACCTTATTGCAGGCTTTGGATTTTTTCTGTGGAACTGTTGCATTGTTCAGTTTAATTTAGTTTAGTTATACAGTGCAGAAACAGGCCCTTCGGCCCATCAAGTCCGCACTGATCGGCGATCCCTGTACATCAGCACTATCCTACACACGAGGGACAATTTACAATTTTTACTGAAGCCAAACTAACCAACAAACCTGTACATCTTTCGCTTGTGGGAGAATGTACAAACTCATTACAGACAGCACCCATAGTCAGGATTGAATCTGGGTCTCTGGCGCTGTAAGGAAGCAACTTTACCGCTCTGCCACCATTGCCACCCCTGATTGTAAAGCTGAGAAATGGTATTCTGCACTCTGGCATCTTTCTCTTTGCTCTGGATTTTCCTCTCGTGTTTGGCTTGATTCTATTCTTTTATAATATTATCTGATTTGATCAGATAAGCACGCAAACAAAAGCTTCTCACTGTACCTTGGTACGTGTGTCAATAATAAACCTGAACCAGAGAAGATTAGTTATACAGCGTCATGGTCAGCATAGATATTGTGGGTCAAAATGCTTGTTCTTGTGCTCTATTTTTCTATATTCTATGAAACTGTGAGGGTCAGTTCTTGCCCTGCACTTTTCTGTCTATATACTAAAACTCTCGTTTGTTTGTTCCTGAGCTACAGCCAAAACGGGACACCATAGCACGACAATTTTAGGCCCACCTTACTCACCGTCGTCCCTTTGGTGCTAATGGAAGAAGTTTCATTGAAATCAGTGTTATATTTTTAAAGTTATTCACATTTTAAAGTTTAAATCTATCTCCGAGGGAGAGGGGGGGGAGGTGGAGGGAGGGAGGGGGAGGATAAAGGGGTTGAGGGGGATGGATTGGGGGGAGGGGAAAGGGAAGGAGAGGGGAGGGGGAGAGGAGTAGGCGGGAGGAGAGGGTGTTGCACCAATACAGGAGAGGTTTGGGTCCAACGGGTCCACTTGGTATAGTATTCTATAACACTGTGGGCTGAATGGCCTGCTCCAGTGCTGCGCCATTCTATGTCCAACGACACTGTGGGCTGAATGGTCTGCTCCTGTGCTGTACTTTCCTATAATAAGACACAAAGTGCTGGAGTCACTCAGCGTGTCGGGCAGCATCTCTGGAGAACATGGATAGGAAACCGAATCAGGAACATTGTAGTAGATTAGGTTCGGGGAGGTGCATGTGAACCTCTCTCTCGCTTGGAAAGTCTGTTTGGGTCACTGGAAGGAGTAACCTTTTGATATTCAATGACATAATGGGCTGCAGGGCCTATTTCTGTGCTATATTTTTCTACATTCTATGACTCTGTGGGCTGAAGTGACAAGTCCTCTGCCATACATTTCAATGTTCTACGGCACAGTGGGTCACAGGGCCTAATTCTGTGCTGTTGTGTATTCTATGACTGTGGGCCAAAGGGCCTGTTCCAGTGCTGCACTATTCTTTATTCTCTGACAGAGTGGGCCGAATGGCCTGTTCCTGTGCTGACTAGGCTTTAGTCTCTGACAGTGTGGGCCAAATGGCCTGTGCCTGTGCTGACTAAGCTTTATTCTCTGACAGAGTGGGCCGAATGAACTGTTCCTGTGCTGTACTTTTCCATATTCTATGACACTGTGGGCCGAAGGGCCTGTTACTGTGCTGTACTTTTCTATGTGCCATGACAGTGGGCCGAAGGGCCTGTTCCTGTGCTGTACTGTTCCATGTTCTCTGACAGTGGCCGAAGGCTTGTTTCTGTGCTGTACTTTTCTATGTGCTATGACAGTGGGCCGAAGGGCCTGTTCCTGTGCTGTACTTTTCTACCTTTTATGGCACTGTGGGCCGAAGGGCCTGTTACTGTGCTGTACTTTTCTACCTTCTATGACACCATGGGCCGAAGGGCCTGTTTCTGTGCTGTATTGTTCTATGTTCTCTGACAGTGGGCGGAAGGGCCTGTTTCTGTGCTGTACTTTTCTACCTTCTATGGCATTGTGGGCCGAAGGGTCTGTTTCTGTCCTGCTCTGTGTGGTGGGTGAGGACTGGGTGGACAGAGAGGCCTGTCCCTGTCCTGTTCTGTGTGGTGGGTGAGGACTGGGTGAACAGAGAGGCCTGTTCCCGTCCTGTGCTACTCTCTCTCTGTTCTGTGTGGTGGGTGAGGACTGGGTGGACAGAGAGGCCTGTTCCTGTCCTGTCCTGTGCTACTCTCTCTCTCTGTTCTGTGTGGTGGGTGAGGACTGGGTGAACAGAGAGGCCTGTTCCCGTCCTGTGGCAGTTCACTGTGAGCGCGGTGTCTCACCTTATGGAGTTCAGCGGCCTCACCAAGCGGGCTGGTGGAGTGGCCGTGGTGATGGCGAGACGTGGCACACACCACACAGATCGGCCTCTGGTCATCGCTGCAGTAAACCTTCAGCCTCTCGTCGTGCTCCTGGCAGCGGAGCTCCGTCTGAACCACCGCCTCGTCCACTCTGAGCTTCATTACATTCTCCACGATGTTGGACACGAACCGGTTGTGTCTGAGCGTCTTGTCGGGCAGCAGCGCCCGGCACTGCGGACAAGTGGCCGGCCCTCGCTCCGACTGCCAGTGCTGGACGATGCAGGTCCGGCAGAAATTGTGGCCGCAGTCTATGGTTACAGGCTGGACAAAGAACTCCAAGCAGATGGGGCAAAGCGCCTCATCTTTCATGGACTGTAGCACGTCTATACTCGCCATCGCTGCTGCCCTCTCCGGGTCCCGGGCGCTTAGTTTCACTTCCGCGCTGCTGCAAAGTCGGCGATTTCCGGGTACGTTTCTTTGCACAAGTCTGCTGATTTCAAACATGGACACAACAACGCTGGAGTAACTCAGCGGGTCAGGCAGCCTCTTCCTCTTCTCCCGTGATGTTACCCGACCCGCTGATTTACTCCAGCATTTTGTGTCGACCGTCGGTGTAAACCCGCATCTGCAGTTACTTCCTAAACATTTTGTCAGCAGATTTCAAGATTCAGTTTTATTGTTTGTTCCGAAGCGGAACAACGAGATTCTTTCACAAAATGCTGGAGTAACTCAGCCGGTCAGGCTGCCTCCAGCATTACTCCAGCATTTTGTGAATAAATCGATTTGTACCAGCATCTGCAGTTATTTTCTTATACAACGAGATTCTTACTTGGCAGCAGCACAACAGATTATATAAACAGTACTCGCTAGACCCCATTGTACAGAACAAAGAGTTTCAATTCAAAATAGTCTGAATATAGTGCAAAACAAAAACAACAAAGCCCGAAGTCCCGAGTGCAGCCACGGCAGCCGGTAGATCAGATTTCTGTTTACATTGGGCGTGTAGTTCAATCGCCTCGTGTTTGTTGGGAAGCAGCTTCTCCTGAACCTGGACGTTTGCAGTTTTCAGACGCCCATAATTAACTTCTTCCGATGGCAGGAGGGAAATAAGAGCGTAGCCAGGGTGGTGTGGGTGCTCGATGATGCTGGCTGCCTTTTTGAGGCAGAATCACCTTCCATGGCAGGGAGGGGGACTGGGACTGGGACTGGGTAGTGTCTGACACTTTTTGTAATCTCCATCATTCCCGGGCGTTCGAGTTGCCGAACCAGGCCGTGATGCAACTGTACACGTGTAGACATTCAAGAGTATTTGTCCATATACCGAATCTCCAATATTTGGGGGGAAAAGTCCATTAAGGGGAAAAAATAAACCCACTTAGAATGTAGTGCGAGTGTTTGCTGGAGTCCAGACAAGTTGGGGAGAATAAAACGAGATTCGTGTAAATGATTGGTACAGATTCAGCAAATCGCTGGAGGCACAAGCTGGAGTAAAATACAAAGTGCTGGAGGAACTCAGGCAGATGTTTTGGGTCAGGATCTTTCTTCCGACTTATTACTGTGGGGGAGGGGGGAGAGAAAGCTGAAATAAGAGAGAGGTGGGGGCAGGACAAGGCCTGGCAAGTGATAGGTGGATACAGGTGAGCGGGGGGGGGGGGGGGGGGGGGTAGATTGGCAGATGGCTGGACAAAGGCAAGAGATGAAAAGTAGACAAAAGGGTGTCAGGGAACATGTGAAATGTAAAGCCAGAGAGAGGGGTATAGATGGAAGGGGAGAGGGGAAAAAGTGGGTCAGGATGGTGGAAGTAATGGATGCACACTGGGAGTGGGGTCAGTGGAAATTGAGGGGGCGGGGGGGGGGGGGGGAGGTTACTTAAAACTGGAGAATTTAATGTTCATATTGTTGGGTTTTAATCTATCAAAATGGAATATGAGGAGCTACTCCACCAGTTTGCAAATTGCCCCACTCTGGCAATGGAGGAGGCCCCAGATGGAAAGGTCAGTTTTGGATTGAAGACAGACACAAAATGCTGGAGTAACTCATCGGGTCAGGCGGCATTTCTGGAGAAAAGGAATAGGTGATGTTTCGGGTCGAGGTCAGGTTTGGAATGGGAAGGGGAGTTAAAATGGTTAGCAATCGGGAGATTCAGAAGGCTTTGATGGACCGAGTGCAAGTGTTCAATGAAGGAGTTGTATCATTGTGTGTGTGTAGGTGATTCTGTGTTTGCATTGTTCCATCTCTACCCAGTGCACATTAAGACCAGACTCCCCTTGGGCCTCGAGAGATTCGGGGCAGATAGGCTGCTCAACCCACAGAAATTTACAAAAGCCCAGCACACAGATGAAAGCAGAACCATTTCCTTGAGATTTAAAGAGATTCAGCATGTCACCAAATACTCTGTCAAACCTATACAAAACTCAAAATGCGGAGTAACTCAGCAGGTCAGGCAACACCTATGGAGGAAAGAGAGGGGTGATGTTTTGGATCGGGACTCTTCATCATTCCCAACCCGAAGCATCATCCATCTATCCACTCGATCTACAGATGCTGCCTGACCCACTAGGCTACTCCAGCACTGTGTGTTTTTCTCCAGGGTCCAGTATCTTTAGTTCCTTGTATCAAAACGTATATATATGCACTGCAGAAATTCTCCTCAGTGCAGTTCAGTTCAGTTTCACCGAGGTACAGTGAATCAGGATATAATAGATTACATCATGGCCTTGTACAGCAATTACAATCCACAGGAATGCAAGGCACAGCAGAGAGTGGTGGAGTCAGGCCAGTCCATCATGGGCACAGCCCTGCCCTCCATGCAACACATCTAACAAAGATGCTACCATCGGGCAGGAGGTACAGATACCTGAAGTCCCACACCAGTAGATTCAGGAACAGGTACTTTCCTACAACCATCAGGCTCTTGAACTGACAATCAGACCTCCACAATGGAACACCACAGACCATAATTGTTCTCCCATGGAGTTGTTTTTCTAATTGTGTTTTGCATTAATGCATTGTTTTTTTCCTTTCTTTTAACTGTCGTGTAGAATGTGTGTAGATTATCTATGATTTATGATTTAGTGTGTTGTCTGAGTCTAAGTGATGCAAGCTATACCTCACTATACTTGTGCATATGACAATAAACTCGACTCAATTCAACTTGATCATGGCTGATCACGGCTGATGTGATTGCAAGCTCAATTCCACATTCCTGCCTATGCCCATAACTTTTTACCCCTTTATTGAAGTGCCTTTCAGACTTTGCTTCCAGAGTGTGTTGCAGCTGATCAAGCTGCTGCCTCACGGTATTAAAGATCTGGGTTTGATCCTGACCTTGGGAGCTATCTGGGTGGAATGTTGTCACATAGGTTTCCTCTCACATCCAAAGGTGTGCAGGTGTGTAGAATAATTGGCCTCTGTGAATTCCATAGTGGCGCAGCGGTAGACTTTAGAGATATAGTGCGGAAACAGGCCTTTCGGCCCATTGAGTCTAGCACCAGAGACCCGGGTTTGATCGTTGCTACAGGTACAGTCTGTAGGGAGTTTGTACGTTCTCCCTGTGACCGCGCGAGCTTTCTCCGGGTGCTCCAGTTTCCTCCCACATTCTAAAGACGGGCAGGTTTGCAGGTTAATTGGCTTCCATAAATATCCCTAGTGTGTCGGATATGAACCCGGGATAAGCGGTGATTGATGATCGGCGTGGAGTATTGCAAGCAGTTCTGGTTGTCCCATTACAGAAGGCATGTGGAAGCTTTAGAAAGGGTGCCGAGGGGGTTTACCAGAATTATATAATTAAAAGGAACTACAGGTGCTTGTTTATGCCAAAGATAGACACAAGATGCTGAAGTAACTCAGCATCATGACGCTGCCTGACCTGCTGAGTTCCTGCAGCATTTTGTGATACCTGGCTTAGGGAATGTTAGCAACCGGGAGAGGTTGTACAGTCTTGGATTTTTTTTTCTGGAATGCCAGAGGTTGCAAGGTGACCTGCTAGAAGTATATAAAATGATGGAAGGCATAGATAAGGTTGACATAACCTATTTCCCAGAATGAGAAGCACCAAATACTAGAGGGTACAGCTTTAAGGTGAAAGGGGCAAAGTTTAAAGAAGATGTGTGGAGCAAGTTTGTACACAGAGGTCGTCGAGTGCCTGCAACACGCTGCCAGTGGTGGTGCTGGAAGTAGATACGACAGTGGCATTTAAGAGCGATTTGGATAGGCACGTCGATACTCAGGAGATGGAGGGATGTGGATCATGTGCATCCAGATCTTGGCATCGTTTTCGGCACAGTCTGAGATCTGTTCCTGAGCTGTACTGTTCTATATAATCACACTTCAAAAGAAAAATACACCTTGTTCATATTTTACATGGGAAAACCCTTATTTTTAAACAGGGACTCCTAGTTCTGGGACTCCTTTTTCACAAGGGGCAATATCCTTTCAAGGTCTACCCTTTTAAAGACACTGAACAGCTTTAATGTTTCAATCATGTCTCCACCAAAATGAAGGCTCACGGCATCAAACTTAGTATGTGCCTCCTTTCCTATTGGGACAGTGTCAGACATTCTAGCTGCTAATCTAGTAATCCCTCAATTTTCATCCTTCATTAAATGGATGACTAATAGATACTCCAGATGTGTTCTTCTCTGATCTTTCTTTCATCAAAGCCCTGAAGCATAACCACCCCAGTTATGAATACAGTTTCCTTTGCAAAAAGCACTTCTATCTGTCCCAATTATTTGCTGTACTTGCATTTCAGCCTTTTGCAAACCATGTACAAGGAGAACCAACAATAGACACAAAGTGCTGGGGTACGTCAGCGGCTCAACCAGCATCTCTGGAGAAAAAGGATAAGTGACGTTTCGGATCGGAAACAGTCCAAGCCAATATGTAGAGGAACCAACTAGAGGGCAGGCTATCCGAGACTGGATATTGTGTAATGAGGAAGGATTAGTTAGCAATCTTGTTGTGTTCAGCCTCTTGGGCAACAGTGACCATAATGTGGTAGAATTCTGCATTAAGATAGAGAGTAATACAGTTAATTCAGAGACAAGGGAACTGAACTTAAACAAAGTTAATTTTGATGGTATTAGATGGGAATTTGCTAGGATAGACTGGCAAATGATACTTAAAGGATTGACAAGGTTCCACACAAGAGATTAGTGGGCAAAATTAGAGCACATGGTATTGGGGGTAGGGAGGGTATTGACATGGATAGAGATCTGGTTGACGGACAGGAAACAAAGAGTAGGAATTCACAGGTCCTTTTCAGAATGGCAGGCAGTGACTAGTGTGGTGCCGCAAGGCTCAGTGCTGGGACTCGTTATGTACAATATATATTAACGATTTAGACGAAGGAATTAAATGTAACATCTCCAAGTTTGTGGATGATACGAAGCTGGGTGGCAGAGTGAGCTGCGAGGAGGATGCTATCAGGCTGCAGGGTGACTTGCATAGGTTGGGTGAGTGGGCAGATTCATGGCAGATGCAGTATAATGTGGACAAATGTGAGGTTATCCACTTTGGTGACAAGAACAAGAAGGCAGATTTTTATTTGAATGGTGTCAAATAAGGAATAGGGGAGTTGTAACGAGACCTAGGGTACTTGTACATCAGTCACTGAAAGTAAGCATGCAGGTACAGCAGGCAGTGAAGAAAAGCTAATGGCATGTTGGCCTTCAGAGTGAAAGGAATTGAGCAAGGAGGTCCTACTGCAGTTGTACAGGGCATTGGTGAGACCGCACCTGGTCTTCTAATTTGAGGAAGCACATTCTTGCTATTGAGGGAGTGTGCTGTAGGTTCACCAGGTTAATTCCAGGGATGGCGAGACTAACATATGATGGAAGAATGGATCGACTGGGCTTATATTCACTGGAATTTAGGATGAGAGGGGATCTTATAGAAACATATAAAAATTCTTAAGGGATTGGACAGGCTAGATGCAGGAAAAATGTTCCCGATGTTGGGGGGAGTCCAGAACCAGAATGCTGCCTGCATTAGGTGGTACTAGCTGCAAGGAGAGGTTGGACAAACTCGGGGTTATTTTTCCCCGAATACCGGTTGAATCTGATAGAAATATATAAAATATGAGAGCCAGTATGGTAGAGTTAGAATCATTTTCAACAGGGGGAGAACGTCAAACGTTAAAGACTTGATGCCAAAATATTAAAATTAGGGGGGGGGGGGGTAGTAGTTTAAAGGAGATGTGCAATGATTTTAGTTTTGCAGAGAGAATGGTCGGTGGTGGTGGTCCTGCACATTGTGTAGGAAGGAACTGCAGATGCTGGTTTAAACCAAAGATCCACACAAAAAGCTGGAGTAACTCAGCACGTCAGACAGCATCTCTGGAGAAAAGGAATAGGCAATGTTTCTGTCGAGACACTTCTTCAGACGAGTCTGAAGATGTCTCGATCCAAAACGGCGCCTATTCCTTTTGTCCAGAGATGCTGTCTGACCCGCTGAGTTACTCCAGCTTTTTGGGTGTATCCTGGAACATACTACCAGGGATGGTGGTGGAGGCAGCTGCAATAGTAAAACATAGAAAATAGTTGCAGCAGTAGGCTATTTGGCCCTTCGAGCCAGCACCGCCATTCAATATGTTCATGGCAGATCATCCACAATCAGTTCCCTGTTGCTGCTTTCTCCCCATCCCTTGATCCCGTTAGCCCTAAGAGCTCTCTCTAACTCCCTCTTGAATACATCCTGCATTGGCCTCCACTGCCTTCTGTGGCAGAGAATTTCACAGGTTCACAACTCTCTGGGTGAAAAAGCTTTTCTTCATCTGAGTCCTAAATGGCCCGCCCTTAATTCTTAAACTGTGACCACTGGTTCTAGACTCCCCCAACATCGGGAACATTTTTCCTACATCTAGCCTGTCCAATCCCTTAAACATTTTGTATGTTTCTATAAGATCCCCTCTCATCCTTCTAAATTCCAGTAAATATAGCAGTACTTAAGAGAGTTTTAGATTGGCACATGGATATGCAGGGGATGGAGGGATATGGATCATGTGTAGGCAGTGGAGATTAGCTCGTTTTGGTATTTGTTCAGCACAGATATTGTGGGTTAAAGGTCCTCTTCCTGTGCTGTTCTATTGTATGTTCTTGGGGTAGACACCACAGCTTTAAGGTGAGAGGAGAGAAGTTTAAAGGAGGTTTACGTGGCAAGTTTTAGATTTCGGTTTTGTTTTATTACTGTCACATGTACTGCAGTGAGAAGCTTTGCTTTGCCATTATTTGAATTATCCCATTCAAAATCGGATAATACTATACATAAACACAGCCAATCCAAACTCAGCTACAATAGGTGGAGTGAGGGAAAAGATACAGACTGCAGACGACAGCTTTCAACACTGTAGCACAACAGTTTCAGAGACAAAGTGCAATGTCTGCAATGGGGTAGAGCAGAATCAGACTGTACTCTAGCTTACGGCAAGACCATTGAGAAGCCGAATACCAGATGGGAAGGAACTGTTCCTGAGTCTTGTTTAGCAGAGTGCAGTTCTCAGAATATAATTTTTTACACAAGAGAGCATTGGGTGCCTGGAGCGCACTGTCAGGGGAAGCGATGGAAGCAAATACAACAGCAACACTTAGCACACATTTCAAAAGGCACATAGTTAGAGATTTGAGGGGATACAGACGAGGTGCAGGAAGATGTACAGATTAGATCCTCATCGGCACAGACACGGTGAACCGAAGGGCCTGTTGGTGGTTTACACTGAAGATAGACGCAAAATGAAAAACTTTTTCACTCAGAGTTGTAAATCTGTGGAATTCTCTGCCTCAGAAGGCAGTGGAGGCCAATTCTCTGGATGCTTTCAAGAGAGAGTTAGATAGAGCTCTTAATGATAGTGGAGTCAGGGGGTATGGGGAGAGGGCAGGAACCGGGTACTGATTGTGGATGATCAGCCATGATCACATTGAATAGCGGTGCTGGCTTGAAGGGCCGAATGGCCTATTCCTGCACCTATTGTATATTGTCTATTGCTGTAGCAACTCAGCAGGACAGGCAGCATCTCTGGATGGAAGGAATGGGAGACGTTTCGGGTCAAGACCCTTCTTCAGACTTTCAAGACCTGTTGCTGTGTTGTTTTGTTCCAGCTTCGATGAAAGGCTGAGCAGTGTAAGACTGGAGGATTCAGCATTGTAGCCATCAGGGGGATGTGGGTGGATGCAGAAAGACACATCACGTCATTTGGCATTCAAACTTTATTTAACTTCATAAAAACCATTCTCCCCGCCTCAACAACTCATCCCCCACAAAACAGCAAAGTGCGTATATTTGTGCTCACAGCAATATCAAACTGGACCTTGGATCCACACGCTTGTTAAACCCCCCACCCCGGTGAATGCTTTTTAAAGCAGTTATCACCATACAATAGTCTGCACAGGTGAAGTTGGAGGGGCATCTATCTGCAAGCACCACACAGCGCCCGACATGCTTTATCCACACCGTGAGGCAGTGGATCAACCACCTGCACCACTCTGCCGCCCTTATTACCGTTAATACTTCAAACCAAGGGGCAAGAATGAACAGGAAAAGCCTTGGGATTATCCATCCCAGGTTGGACCAGCCCTGCGGACACCCTCCCAGGGTGAGTGTCAGGGGGCCAGCCTGAGTGGACCGCTACTGCCTTCCTTCTTGTTGTGGGGGTTGAAGAGAGGGAGGAGTGTCTGTGTGAACTTGTGGTGCAGGGTGTAGAGGTGGCACAGGCTGTCGGCATTGTAGAAGGCCAGGTGCCCCTCCTCGTAGTCCAGGTAGACGCGGACTGTTTGTGGCTTGTGTCGGAGGGGGAGGCTCCGGGGCCCAGGGCCTCCCAGGTTGACCAGGTTGCCGTTGACCATCTCCAGCACCCAGTAGCCGTCCTGCGGCACCAGCGGCCCGGTGATCAGCCGGTCGGCCAACTCGCTGGCCACCCCCAGCACCCAGGCCTGGTTGCCCCCCAGCTCCACGTCCCAGTAGTGCCGCCCCAACTTGAAGCCGCTGTCGGCCAGCACGCACAGCCAGTAGTTGAAGCGCTGGGGTGAGAGCCAGCACTCCCGCCGCTTCTCGCCGTCCACCACACTGCGCAGGTCCTCGGACAGGAGCAGCCGGGGGTGAGCTGTCCTGGCGTTCAGCTTCAGGGACTCCCGGGCTGAAAGGCATGAAACAGTCGGTCAGTGGAGATTGTTCTCCACTGTGGGGCTCACACAGTTGGATTCATGGAAGGAAGCAGAGGGCGATGATGGAAGGTTGCTTTATGGACCGGAGGCCCGTGACTAGTGGGTGCCTCAGGGTTTGGTGCTGGGCCCATTGCTGTTTTGTCATCTCCATCAATAAGTTTGATGAGAATGTGCAAGGCACGATTACCAAGTGAAGATAGACACAAAAAGCTGGAGTAACCCAGCGGGACAGGCAACATCTCTGGAGAGAAGGATGCCTGATGATCGAGAAGGATGAAGTAGGGTCTCAACCCAAAACGTCACCCATGCCTTCTCTCCAGAGATGCTGCCTGTCCTGCTGAGTTACTCCAGCTTTTTGTGTCTATCTTCGGTTTAAACCAGCATTTGCATTTCCTTCCTACACATGATTAGCAAGTGTGCAGATGACACAAAAGTGGACGGTATTGAAGATGGTGAAGATAGTTGTCACAAATTGCAGCAGGATCTTGATCGTTTGGCCAGGGGGGCTGAGGAATGATTTCTGGAATTTAATGTAGAGAAATGTGAGGTATTGCATTTTGACAAGTCTATCATGGGCAGGACCCACACGGTAGGCAAGGCTCTGGGGAGTGCTGTAGAACAGAGGGATTTAGGAGTACAGGTACATAGTTCTTTGAAAGTAGCATCTCACAAAGATGGGGTGATCAAAACGGCTTTTGGAACGTTGGCCTTCATCAGTCAGAGTATTGAGTATAGAAGATGGGAGGACATGTTCCAGTTGTATAAGACATTGGTGAGGCCACATTTCGTGTACTGTGTTCAGTTTTAGTCACCATGTTGCAGGAAAGATGTTGTCAAGCTGGAAAGGGTGCATAGATGATTTACAAGGAGCCTGAGCTGTAGGGTCAGGGGCCTTAGCTGTAGGGAGATGTCAAGCAGGCTAGGACTTTATTCCTTGGATCGCAGGAGCATGAGGGGTGATCTTATGGAGGTGCACAAGATCATGAGGGGAATATATCGGGTAAATTCAATCTTTGCCAAGAGTAGGGGAATCGAGAACCAGACGACATAGGTTTAAGGTGGGGGAGGGGGAAAGGTAATAGGAACCTGAGGGGTAACTCTTTTATTTTACACAAAGGGTGGTGGGTATGTGGAACAAGCTGCCGGAGAAGGTAATTGAGGCAGGTACTACCAGAATGTTTAAAAGTCATTTGGACAGGTACATGGCTAGGATAGGCTTACAGGGCTATGGGCCATGTGAGGGCAGGTGGGACTAGAGTGGATGGGGCATGTTGGTCAGTGTGGGTGTTAGGCCAAAAGGCCTGTTCCTGTGCTGTACTGTTTTAAGTTCTGTGATCAATGATCTATGACCTGAAATATTAACGCTCTGTTTCTCTGTCTAAATGCTGCTTGGTCTGATGATTATTTCCAACCTTTTCTGTTTTATATTTTGTAATCCAGGACAAAGCGTGATTGGTTCCCCATCCACATTGGACTTTACTGGATTTAACTTGCACTAAACATTATTCACGTTATTCGCTTTATAATGTGTCTGTAGACTGTGGATGGCTTGATTGTAATCACACATTGTCTTTCCGTTGACTGGTTGGCACGCTAAAACAGCTTTTCATTGTGCCTCGGTACACTTGACAATAAACTAAACTCAAACTCCCTTCATCACCAGTACAAAGTTGCTACACTGGTCAAGTTTCTGCAGTGGGATTTGCAACCTTCTAAGAGGCACGTGTGGGGCCACTGAGTCATCGTGCAATGTAGCCCCCATGTAATGGATGTATGAGCAGAACATCCCGAACCCTCAGTCTCCTTGCACCCCCCCCCCCCCACCTCTCACCGCCCCCACCCCCCCAACCTCTCACCACCCCCTTTCCCTCCATCCCAACTCTCCAAAAAGCAGGGTCACGTACCTGGCACAAGTGCTTTCAGCTCATCCCAGATTTTAACGTAACGGAAAGGTGTGATGATGGAGTCAGTGTGGAGGTCGGTGGGAAAGTCTGTTGGTGCGATGTATTCCTGTTTGCATCTGGAACGTAGGATTGGAAGCTTGTGCAACGTGAAGGAAGCTTTGCAAAGGCACAGACACCCACATTTCCCCTCACCCTTCTGCAATCTGAGCCCTGGAACCAGCAGTGGGCCATCACTCTCTATGACTTCCCTCTCTCTCGATGTAACTTCAGGCAGCCCTGGGCTGCTTACTGTGCCCATTGAAAGTAAAACAAGAAAGGCTTTGAAATGCACCCTGCAGCCAACAATCTTATTTATATTGTCAGACTGCAGTCATTTCCCAGTTCCCCGAGGAAGTCAAGCAGCCAAATTATTTAGAGTGAGGTCCCACCACGTGTGATAATGGTGATGGCAAAGGAATAAATATTGGCCAAAACTGTACCTGTCCATCTTACACATGGATAGACACAACAATGTTTAAAAGAGCCATCAAGTGGAGTCACACTCAGAGTATTGACTAGAGGAGGTCATGTTGCAGTTGTGCAAGGTGTTGGTGAGGCCACATTAAGAGTATTGTGTTCAGTTTTGGACACCAAGTTGTTGGAAAGATGTTGTGAAGCCGGAAAGTGTGCAGAGAAGTTTTACCAGGATGTTGACAGGACTCGGGGGGGGAGGGGGGGGGCTCAGCTATAGGCAGAGGTTGAGCAGGCTAGGACTCTATTCCTTGGAGTGCAGGAGTATGAGGGGTGATATTATAGAGGTGTAGATAAGTTAAAGGCGCAGCCTCTTACCCAGAGTACGGGAATTTGAGAACCAGAGGACGTAGATTTAAGGTGAGTAGGGGAAGATTTAATAGAAAACCGAGGGGTTACACAAAGAGCGGTACTCTCTCAACGTTTAAGAAACACAGATGGATAGTTTAGTTTAGTTTGGAGATACAGCACAGAAACAGGCCCTTTCAGCCCACCGGGCCTGCGCTGACCAGCGATCCCTACACATTAACACTATCCTATACCCACTAGGGACAATTTTTACATTTACCAAGCCAATTACCTACATACCTGTACGTCTTTGGAGTGTGGGAGGAATCCGAAGATATCGGAGAAAACCCACGCAGGTCACGGGGAGAACGTACAAACTACGTACGGACAGCACCCGTAGTCGGGATTGAACCAGGTCTCCGGCGCTGCATTCGCTGTAAGTCGGTAACTCTACCGCTGCGCCACCGTGCCGACAGGTCCCCGATAGGATAGGTTTGGATGGATATGGGCCAAATGCAGGCAGGTGGGACCAGTGTCAATGAGACATGTTGGTGGGTGTGGGCAAGTTGGGCTGAACGGCCTGTTTCAATGCTGTATGAATCTATGACTTTACGACACAAGAGGCTGCAGACGCTGGAATCCAGAGCATCTCCCACCCTTCTCCACCCCAGGCCCCGCATTCCAAACCTGCCCCGTTCCCTTCAAACCACCATCCCACTGTGCGGTTTTATATTTTGCGCCCCAGCTCATCATATTCCACCACCCACACCCTTTTGTCTTCTCCACTTTTCGCCTCCAGTATCAGTTACAATCTCTACCCTCTCTCCCTCATCTGCAGGTACCCACCTAGATCCACCTGTCACCAGCTCCTCCCCTACTCTTTACCCTCACCTCTCTCCACCCGCTTTCTCCCCTCTCCGCCATTAGTGCCCCAACCCAAAACATCTTCTGTCCATTTCCTTCCACAGATGCTGCCTGACCCGCCGCGTTCCTGCAGCACTTTATTTTTGCTAATCCAGTGGAGTGCCTGGTATTCTGTGCTCATACTGTATCTCTGGGAGCTCAAACTTGAAGCACGCATTTTAAATAAAGCAGAGAAATATTAACCAGAGATAACTTTATGTAGAAACAAGGAACTGCAGATGCTGGTGTACAGAAAAGGACACAGCGTGCTGGAGTGACTCAGCAGGTCGTGCAGTATCTGTGGAAAATATGGATAGGTAATGTTGTGGGTTGAGACTCTTTGTCCGGCATTTTTTAAAGCTTTATCTTTCTAACTGCTTTTTTTTACAAATCTCTGGACCTTTATATTTCCAACTGCTCTTTAGATGACTTTACATGTGCTGCACAGCCAAGGTTCATGGGAAGTGAGCAGAAACGGGAGCTCTGCACACTAAGTCCGCTTCCCTACAAGTGCCTGCCGAACAGTAACTGTGACTGTGACCTGCGATGGGACCAACTCACACAGGGAAGAGTGAAGCAAAGAACTCCTAGCTCTCTCAGGGCTGTGAACTCCCTGCACAGCTCCCAACGGTGAACTAATCAGCCACATACAGAAAACCGATGCAGCCACGTACCTGTCCAACAACTGCTTGATGTCCTAAAAAGTAAAAAAAATTAAAATGGTTTAAATTCTCGTGATCTGATCAGTTCATTCAAATAAAATTAAGGATGGCGCATTCAATTAAGGGCTGCACAATGGCGCAGTGGTAGATTTTCTGCCTCACAGGGCCAGAGACTGGGTTTGATCCTGACTATGGGTGCTGTCTATATGTTGGGTGCAATGGATGTCCCATTGCTATGGGTGCAATTTATATGTTCTCCCTGTGACCATGTGTTTATATGTTCTCCCTGTGACCATGTGTTTATATGTTCTCCCTGTGACCATGTGTTTATATGTTCTCCCTGTGACCATGTGTTTATATGTTCTCCCTGTGACCATGTGTTTATATGTTCTCCCTGTGACCATGTGTTTATATGTTCTCCCTGTGACCATGTGTTTATATGTTCTCCCTGTGACCATGTGTTTATATGTTCTCCCTGTGACCATGTGTTTATATGTTCTCCCTGTGACCATGTGTTTGTATGTTCTCCCTGTGACCATGTGTTTGTTCTCCGATTGCTCCGGTTTCCTTCCACATCTCAAAGATGTGCAGGTTGGCAGGTTAATTGGCTTCTGTAAATTATCCCTAGTGGGTGGGAAATAACTTGTTGATGGGGGATTGCTGGTTGACGTAGACTCGGTGGGTGGAAAGGCCCATTTCCACACTGCATCTCTAAAGTAAAATAAAATAAACTGAGCACTTTACGACACAAATAAAAAAACTTGTGGTGGGATTCTTCTTCCGAGGGATGAAAGAAACAAAACGGAGCAAGATTGTTTTGAGTGATGGGAAGGTGAGGAAAGAGAGGGGAAATGAATAGTGAGTCATGGCTCAGGTGCAGAGAAGCTGTCAAAGTGGACCTCAGAATGATCAGGGAATTTAGTTAAGGGAAGACAAATATTCCATCTATAAATAAGAATTGTTGCACCTTCATTAAAATAAAATAGATTAATGGGTGTTGCACTCCGGACCTCAGTCTTGCAAATTAAACGTGACAATATTTAATTAGCTATTAGCCAATATAGGAGCATGATTTTTTACACTGGCATAGAGCACCTATCCCTTTAGTCTTTTAACTCCACAATTCCTTGGGTTATTTCCTTATTTAAAAGGAACCTCCAGAAGCTAGGCACAGTCCGATTCACCTCGACTGTTCAGTGAACAGTGGACTTTGTCTATGGAACTGATGATTAAATCCTGTGCCCTGTATCTTCCCTTTTGCTCTACCGATTGTACTTGAGTTTGACTTGATTGTATATATCTGATCTGTGAGGATAGCATCCAAAACAAAGCTTTCCACTGTATCCCGGAACACATGATCCTCAACCAATGTTTAGAGATATAGCATGGAATCAGACCCTCCGGCCCACAAGGTCATTGCCGACTAACAATCAACCATACACTTGTTCTATGCTACACACTAGTGACCATTTCAGAAGTCAATTAACCTACAAACCTGCACATCTTTGGAATGTGACAGGAAACCGGGAAAAACCTACGCGTTCACAGGGAGAACATACACACCTTGTACAGATAGCACCCGTAGTCAGGATCGAACCTGGGTCTCTGGTTCAATGTGATGGGCTGAAGTCATGTGTAGACTAGACTGGATGTGGACGGTAGATTCCTGCCCAGTCCAGCAAGGTAGATTATAATTCATAGAAATATAGGAGCAGGAATAGGTCATTTGACCCTTCAAAACTGATCCCACCATTCAATATGATAAAGGGGGGATCACTGACTTTCCCAGTTTCAGTATTTGCCCCACATCCACTGATTCTACTAACTCAGAGAAAATACAGAAATCCTCGATGAACAAATGTAATGATTTTGTTGCAACTCCATCCTGCGTTAGATAACTCAACAGACTCACTACGGTCTTGGGAGAAAAAACCTGCCTCATCTCAGTCTTAAACACATCACACCTTATCTTTATACTGGCTTCTAGATTTCAGAAATATCCTTCCTGTATCTAACCTTTCCAGTCCTGATAAAAGTAGAGTCATAGAGTGATACAATGTGCTTGCCCAAACCGGCCAGCATGTCCCAGCGACACTACTCCCACCTGCCTGTGTTTGGTCCATAACCCCCCAAGCCTGTCATAGAAACATAGAAAATAGGTGCAGGAGTAGGCCATTCGGCCCTTCGAGCCTGCACCGCCATTCAATATGATCATGGCTGATCATTCAGCTCAGTAGCCTGTACCTGCCTTCTCTCCATACCCCCTGATCCCTTTAGCAAAAAGGGCCACATCTAACTCCCTCTTTAATATAGCCAATGAACTGGCCTCAACTTCCTTCTGTGGCAGAGAATTCCACAGACTCACCACTCTCTGTGTGAAGATTTTTTTTCTCATCTCGGTCCTAAAAGACTTCCCCCTTATCCTTAAGCTGTGACCCCTGGTTCTGGACTCCCCCAACATCGGGAACAATCTTCCTGCATCTAGCCTCTCCAACCCCTTAAGAATTTTATATGTTTCTATAACATCCCCCCTCAGTCTTCTAAATTCCAGCGATTACAAGCCCAGTCTATCCAGTCTTTCCTCATATGTAAGTCCCGCCATCCCAGGGATCAATCTGGTGAACCTTCTCTGTACTCCCTCTAAGGCAAGAACGTCTTTCCTCAGGTTAGGAGACCAAAACTGCACACAATACTCCAGGTGCGGTCTCACCAAGGCCCTGTACAACTGCAGCAGAACCTCCCTGCTCCTAAACTCAAATCCTCTTGCAATGAATGCCAACATACCATTCGCTTTCTTCACTGCCTGCTGCACCTGCATGCTTGCTTTCAATGACTGGTGCACCATGACACCCAGGTCCCGTTGCATCTCCCCTTCTCCCAATCGGTCACCATTCAGGTAATACTCTGCTTTCCTGTTCTTGCTGCCAAAGTGGATAACCTCACATTTATCCACATTATATTGCATCTGCCATGCATTTGCCCACTCGCCTAATCTATCCAAGTCACTCTGCAGCCTCCTAGCATCCTCCTCGCAGCTAACACCGCCACCCAGCTTCGTGTAATCCGCAAACTTAGAGATGTTGCATTCAATTCCCTCGTCCAAATCATTAATATACACAGTAAATAACTGGGGTCCCAGCACTGAGCCTTGTGGTACCCCACTAGTCACTGCCTGCCATTCCGAAAAGGACCCTGTCCTATCCATTGCACCTGTCTAACTGTTTCTGCAAACGTTGGGATAGTCCCAGCCTTAACTACCTCCTCTGGCAGCTCGGTCCATACACCAACTACCCTTTGTGTGAAAAATTACCCCTCAAATTTCTACTAAATCATTTCCCCTTCACCGTAAACCTAGTTCATCTGGTCCTCGATTCACCTACTCTAGGCAAGAGACTCTGAAATATACACTGTGCCTGTGTATGGTACACCTGTGAATTCTGCAGGTTTCTGTGAGGTCCTCTCTCATCCTTCTAAACTGTCAAGAAATTAAGCCTTCATTCATCAGTCCTGCCACCTCAGGGATCAGGAAAGCTTCACTGAACTCCCTCCATGGCAAGAACACCCTTCGTTAGACAAGGAGATAAACGAATGTACACAATACTCAATGTGCAATCTTACCAGGACTGTACATAAGACCATAAGACACAGGAGCAGAATTAGGCCATTCAACCCCGAGTCTGGTCTGCCAATCAATCATAGGTGATCTATTTTTCCCTCTCAACCCCATTCTACTGCTATCTAATTGTAATCAATAACGCTCTACTTAATCAATAACCTATAATTTTCTGCCTTAAAAATAACCAATGCTTTGGCCTCTACAGACTTTTTTTGCCAATTTCCACAGATTCACCACCCTCTGGCTAAAACAAATCCTCCAACTCCATTTTGAAGGTACATCCTTTTATCCCGAGGCTGTTCCCTCTGGTTCTAGACTCTCCCATTACTGGGAATGTCCTTGGAAACAGTCGAAGCAAGACCTCCCTGCTCCTATTCTCAAATCCTCTCGCCACGAGCACAAGAAAATAACAGTCGGAGTTGGCCACTCGGCCCTCAAACCTACCCCACACATTCAATATCATCATGGGTGATCTATACGGGCCTGGATACCACTTTTGTGCAGAGGTGCACCAAGAGTGTCTCAAGGCCAATAAAGCACCATTTTGATGCAAGCTCTTTTATCGACTGGCAGAAATTAGGACCAGAAATGTGAAATAATTAAGAAGAATGGTGAAGGTCCATTGCATGTTCCACACGCGTTGGCTGCCTGCTGCTTCTTACCTGAAGCATCTCCTGGGGCTCCCCATAGCTCAGTTGCAGCTGCACATCCTGGATGGTTCGCTCGATCGTGCAGGCTTCCTGGCAGATCTTCGCCAGGTCCTCTTGCAAGGGCTGAACCGTCCTGCCCACCTCTTCATCGATCTTCACCTCCAGCTCCCGCTTCCTCACGTCCAGGAATCGGTAGACGCTGGAAAGATCGACCTCGACCTGCTCCTTCAGCAGTCGGCCCTTCTCCTGTGGAGAAACAGCAAGCTCAGTGATTTAGGTTTATTATTGGCACCGCGTACAGTGAAAGGCTTTGTGTTGTAGGCCATCCACGCAGATCAGATATACAATACCAGATATATTAGATATCTCAGTTATACAGTAAACCCTCGCTGTAACGGACCACAGGGGGAGATGGTGTCCGTTATTACTAATTGTCCACTCTTACCGAATGAGGGGTTTAATATGAACAATACTTCATATTCTTGCTATTGAGGGCGTGCAGCGTAGGTTTACTAGGTTAATTCTCCGAATGGCGGGATTGTCCAATTTTGAAAGACTGGAGCGACTAGGCTTGTATACACTGGAATTTAGAAGGATGAGAGGGCATCTTATCGAAACTTATAAAATTATTAAGCGGTTGGACACGTTAAGGCAGGAAACATGTTCCCAATGTTGGGGGAGTCCAGAACCAGGGGCCACAGTTTGAAAATAAGGGGTAGGCCATTTAGAACGGAGATGAGGAAAACCTTTTTCAGTCAGAGAGTTGTAAATCTGTGGAATTCTCTGCCTCAGAAGGCAGTGGAGGCCAATTCTCTGAATGCATTCAAGAGAGAGCTAGATACAGCTCTAAAGGATAGTGGAGTCAGGGGGTATGGGGAGAAGGCAGGAACGGGGTACTGATTGAGAACGATCAGTCATGATCACATTGAATGGTGGTGCTGGCTCGAAGGGCCGAATGGCCTCCTCCTGCACCTATTGTCTATTGTCTAATGTCTATTGTCTATAGTACAGCCGATAAACATTCACTCCACAATAAACAGTGAAGGACACACAATGCTGAAGGATGGCCCAGTGGCATCGCAGTGGTTGCTACCTTACAGCGCCAGAGACCAGAGTTCAATCCTGGGTGCTTCCTGTGACAGTGTGGGTTTGCTCCGGGTGCTCGGGTTTCCTCCCGCTTGGCGGAGACGTGCAGGTTTGGGGTTTGGTGGCTTCTGCGGGTTATGGGGGTTCAGTGGGTCACTGGTGGTGCCGCTGCTCCAGGCCCGGGGCGCTGCTTGAGGCCGTGTGGGTTTCCTCCAGGTGCCCCGGCCCACTGGTTCTATACCACACACCGAACTGTCCCCAGTGTGTGGGGCAGAGCTGGTGTGCCGGAGTGCTCAGAGTCAGGCCCGGGTCACTGGTGCTGTGGGTCAGGGATCTGCTGGTGGCTCCCACACAGTTGGGCTGCAGGCCCACACATCCTTGCGGCTGAGTGGGGGGTGGAGGGGGTGAAGGTTGTGGTGTGGGGGGTCGCAGCACCTGGGAGAGCCCCATGCTGTCACTATAACATATATAACATATAACAACTACAGCATGGAAACAGGCCTGTCCGGCCCTACCAGTCCACGCCGACCATTCTCCCTGACCTAGTCTCATCTACCTGCACTCAGACCATAACCCTCCAATCCCCTCCTATCCATATACCTATCCAATTTACTCTTAAATAATAAAATCGAGCCAGCCTCCACCACTTCCACCGGAAGCCCATTCCATACAGCCACAACCCTCTGAGTAAAGAAGTTCCCCCTCATGTTACCCCTAAACCTTTGTCCCTCAATTCTGAAGCTATGTCCCCTTGTTGGAATCTTCCCCACTCTCAAAGGGAAAAGCCTACCCACGTCAACTCTGTCCGTCCCTCTCAAAATTTTTAAAACCTCTATCAAGTCCCCCCTCAACCTTCTACGCTCCAAAGAATAAAGACCCAACCTATTCAACCTCTCTCTGTAGCGTAAGTGCTGAAACCCAGGCAACATTCTAGTAAATCTCCTCTGTACCCTCTCCATTTTGTCCACATCCTTCCTATAATTTGGCGACCAGAACTGCACACCATACTCCAGATTCAGCCTCACCAATGCCCTGTACAATTTCAACATTACATCCCAACTTCTATACTCGATGCTCTGATTTATAAAGGCAAGCATACCAAACGCCTTCTTCACCACCCTATCCACATGAGATTCCACCTTCAGGGAACAATGCACAGTTATTCCCAGATCCCTCTGTTCCACTGCATCCCTCAATTCCCTACCATTTACCCTGTACGTCCTATTTTGATTTGTCCTACCAAAATGCAGCACCTCACACTTATCAGCATTAAACTCCATCTGCCACCTTTCAGCCCACCCTTCCAAAAGGCCCAAGTCTCTCTGTAGACTTTGAAAATCTACCTCACTATCAACTACTCCACCTATCTTAGTATCATCTGCATATTTACTAATCCAATTTGCCACACCATCATCCAGATCATTAATGTAAATGACAAACAACAGTGGACCCAACACAGATCCTTGGGGCACTCCACTAGACACTGGCCTCCAACCTGACATACAATTGTCAACCATTACCCTCTGGTATCTCCCATTCAGCCATTGTTGAATCCATCTTGCAACCTCACTATTAATACCCAACGATTTAACCTTCTTAATCAACCTTCCATGTGGAACCTTGTCAAATGCCTTACTGAAGTCCATATAGACAACATCCACAGCCTTGCCCTTATCAATTTCCCTGGTAACCTCTTCAAAAAATTCAAGAAGATTAGTCAAACATGACCTTCCAGGCACAAATCCATGTTGACTGTTTCTAATCAGGCCTATGTCTTTGTCTTCACAGTGTGGGAGGAGAGAGAACCACTGTGACTGTTCTATCCTACACACTGTCAATTGTCCCTGGTATGTCGGGTGGAACATGTGTATGGGTGATCTCTGACAGAACCACTGCGACTGTTCTATCCTACACACTGTCAATTGTCCCTAGTGTGTCGGGTGGAACATGTATGAGGATCGTTGACTCAGTGTTTCAATGCTGTATCTCGAAACTAAACTAAAATGCATCAAAAACAGCATTCGTTCCATCCACCTAGTCATCATTCCTTGAAACAACAAACTCGATCTGCATCAAAGTCAGCCTGATGTAACCAAAATTTGTTATAGAGGTCCGTTAAATCAACGGCTTACTGTACTGAATGGTCTACTCCTGCTCCTATATTTCCCTGAATTATCATTGACACCCAGCTTACTGGCTGGGAAGGAATCTGCCTTCTGTGCCCTGTCTGGTCCACACGTAACTCCAGCCCATCAGACTGGGTTAGCTTTGGGTCTATTATTGTCACCTGTACCAAGATACAGTGGAAAGCTTTGTTTTGTATGCTATCCAAACAGATCCAATATAGCATACATAGATACAATCAGTTCAAACTCAAGTACAATAGATAGAGCAAAGGAGAAGATACTGAGTACAGAATATAGTTCTCACCATTGTAGCGCATCAATCCCTTGGACAAAGTACAATGCCCTCAATGGTGTAGAGATGGATCGATACATTTCACTGGGAATAAACATTGCTGTTACCAAGGCACCAAAGAGAGGAGGGGCAGGACAAAGCATGGCAGGTGATAGTTGAACACAGGCGAGGGAGGTTTTCTGATAGGCAGATGATTGGACAAAGTTCATAAGTTGTAGGAGCAGAATTAGGCCATTCAGCCCATCAAGTGTATTCTGCCATTCAACCGTGGCTGATCTATCTTTCCCCATTCTCTTGCCTTCTCCCCATAACCCCTGACATCCGTACTAACCAAGAATCTGTCAATCTCCAGCTTAAAAATATCCATTGACGGCCTCTACGGCCTTCTGTGACAATGAATTCCATAGGTTCACCTCCCTCTGACTAAACAAATTCCTCCTCGTCTTTCGAAAGCTACTGCCTTTTATTCTGAGGCTATGGCCTCTGATTATAGACTCTCCCATGATTGGAAACATCCTCTCCATATCCACTCTCTCCAGAGACGAAAACAACTGATGGAATGAGACAAGAGGATTGAAGGGTTGCAAATCGTGAAACCAGAGGAAGGAATGAAAGTGGTGGGAAATAAATTGGTGTGTCTAGGGGTGGGGATTGGGAGAGAAAGGGCGGGGGGGGGGGGGGTTGGGTGGGAAGGGCAGGCAAAACGATATCCTTACCATCAAGCCCTGTGAAAATGATGTACACTTCAACAGGACCAGCATGGTGGAGCAGCGGTCGAGCTGCTGCCTCACAGCAACAGGGACCCGGGTTCAATCCTGACTATGGCTGCTGTCTGTACAGAGTTTGTGCATTCTCCCCACGACCTGCGTGTCTTCTCTCTGGGAGCTCCGGTTTCCTGCCACATTCCAGAGACGTAAAAATTTGCAGATTAATTGGCCAGTAAAATTGTAAATTGCCCCTTGTGTGTGCAGGACTGTGTCAGTGTGCGGGGATCGCTGGTCGGCGCGGACTCGGTGGGCCGAAGGGCCTGTTTCCCTGCTCTATCTCTGAACTGAACTACCTGTAAGTTCAACGTGCATAGGTCACTTCAAAACTAAACCTGGTGTGAGAAATCGTACCTTGATTTTATAAATCTTTGCTTCTTGTTGGCTCTGACTGTGACTTGCTTGCTCCTTTTGGATCTGGAGAACATCTTTGGATTTTTCCAACCTGTCCTGGTGAAAAGGTGCACAGTATTAGTGCAGGCACTGACAGATTACTGAGCAGAATCAGTAAGTCAGCAAAAGGCAACACAAACACTGAAAATGCCACAAAATACACGCCAGGCCAGAGCATTTCCATGGAAGTGGATTAAAGTCTTTAATGTCATAATCTTCAGCCACATCAGACAGTTTAAAACACATTGCTGCCTCACGGCCCCAGAGTCCTGGGTTAGATCCTGACCTCTGCTGTTGTCTGTTTCAGTTGTTTATTGTCACGTGTACCGAGGTACAGTGAACAGCTTTTGTTGCACGCTAACCAGTCGGCAGAAAGACAATACATGATTAATGCACTGTCTGTGTGGAGTTTGCACGTCCTCCCTGTGACCATGTTGGTTTCATCTGGGTGCTGCAGTTTCCTCCCACATCCCTAAAACATGTGGGCTTGTACCTGTTTAATCGACCTCTGTAAGTTGCTCTTAGTATGTGGGTGAGTGGCTGAGGAAGTGGGATAACATGGATCTGGTGAGAACGGGTGATCAATAGCTGGTGTGGACCTAGAGAGGCGAAGAGTCTGTATCCATGGTGTATCTTTCAATGATTTAGTGATTCAACCTCACCAGACAAACTGCAAGCTCAGCAAAACACAAAGTGCTGAAGTAACTCAGCGGGTCAGGCAGCATCAGTGGAGGGAACGGACAGGCGGTCTTCAGGTCTGGACCCTTCTTCAGGCTGAAAACTGCAAGCGTAGGGCGTGTGCAATGAGTGCTTCTCATCCTTTCTTCTGGATGTTACTCTCAGCCATCTTTGCTCCAGATATCGAAGGGCAGGAGACAACAGCAGGAGCAGGAGACAACAGCAGGAGACAACAGCAGGAGACAACAGCAGGAGACAACAGCAGGAGACAACAGCAGGAGACAACAGCAGGAGACAACAGCAGGAGACAACAGCAGGAGACAACAGCAGGAGACAACAGCTGGAGCAGGAGCAGGAGACAACAGCAGGAGCAGGAGACAACAGCAACAGCAGGAGACAACAGCAGGAGCAGGAGACAACAGCAACAGCAGGAGACAACAGCAGGAGACAACAGCAGGAGACAACAGCAGGAGCAGGAGGCAACAGCAGGAGACAACAGCAGGAGACAACAGCAGGAGCAGGAGCAGGGGCAGGACCAGGAGCAGGAGCAGGAGCAGGAGCAGGCCACTCAGTCCGGCCCACCATTCCATGGGATCATGACTGGCTCCGCTGGCCTCAACTATTCTTATTGATCAACATTGTCGTTACCCCTCCAATATTTCTCAGAGCAGAAAAAAAATCACAGTAATGTTTTCTGGATGGTGAGGTGGGGGGGGGGGGGGGGGGGGGGGCGGGGGGGGAGGTTGAGTTATCAGGAGAGAATGGGAAGGCGATTGATATTTTTCTTTTAAACAAAGTTTATAAAATTATGAGAGACACAAACAGGATAGATAGTCAGCATCATTATCCTGAACTTTCAAATATTTTTTCCATCTCCAACTTAAATATGTCTGATGATCCAGCCTCCACCACCCTCAGGGGCACAGAATTCCAGAGATTCACCACCCTCTGAGACAAGGATGGAACAGTGGCAGTACGATAATTGAATTCTCAATGAAACTCCGAGTCCAATGGCAGCATTTGAAACTTGTTATTTAGGCACGGTGGTTACATGGGATCAGAGTGAAGCATTCTGATAGGAAACGTTTCTTGATGCAATTACCAGTTGTACATTACAGAAACAAGGAACTGCAAATGCTGGTTTACAAAAAAAAAGTCACAAAGTGTTGGAGTAACTCAGAAGGTCACACAGCACCTCTGGAGAAGTGACGTTTCGGACCTATATTCACACTGGACACTAAGTGCTGGATTAACTCAGCGGGTCAGAAGAAGGATCCTGACCTGAAACAACATCTACAATGATTCAATGATACTTTGTTGTCACATGTAGAGTGAAATTCTTCGTTGTTGCACACAATCTTTGTTGTGGGGCAACATTGTTGTTTCCACCCAGAAGGGCGGTACGGTGGAGTTGTTGCCTGAGAGCGCTTGCAGCGCCGGAGACCCGGGATCGATCCCAACTACGGATGCTGTCAGCACGGACTTTGTACGTTCTCCCTGTGACCTGCGTGGGTTTTCTCTGAGATCTTCAGTGTCGTCCCACACTCCAAAGATGTACAGGTATGTAAGTAAATTGGCTTGGTAAAATGTGAAAATTGTCCCTGGTGTGTGTAGGAGAGTGTTGATATGCAGGGATCGCTGGTCAGCGCGGACCCGTTCGGCTGAAGGCCCTGTTTCCGCGCTGTATCTCTAAACTGAACTAAAAGCTAAATCCGGTAAAATCCTACAACAGACTTCACCTTGGCAGTACACAAAGATGCACCACGTTTCTGGCACTGACAACATTTCTATCCAGGTTCTCCAGAGATGGTGCCTGACCTACTGAGTTACTCCAGCACTTTGTGAGATTTTGTAAAAACCAACTACACATTCTGGCGGTCCCCACCTATTACTTCCCTTTTCTTCCTATTTGAGATTGTGTTTATTGTTGTGTTTATTTGTTTAACTCCGACCACCATGGAATATGCAGACTCTCTGCTACTCCCCCATAAATAGGAATCTCTCCCCTCTATTACAGCAGCTTTCAGAGTGACTGACCAACCGAGTTGTGTTGTTTATACCCGAGTTTACTTGCAGCCATATCTTGGCAACAAGCTATTTATAGTTCACACTCCATTCCTCCCCCATCCCCCCCCCCCCCCCCCCCCCCCACCACCCCCGATTCTTCAATCACAAAGTAAGAATGAATCACCCAAGTAAGAAATCTAAGGAAAGGTAGCACAAGCACACAACATTGGATATCTTTAGTATAAGAAAATAACTGCAGATGCTGGTACAAATCGATTTATTCACAAAAAGCTGGAGTAACTGAGCAGGTCAGGCAGCATCTCGGGAGAGAAGGAATGGGTGACGTTTCGGGTCGAGACCCTTCTTCAGCTTTTTGTGAATAATTGGATATCTTTAGTTTAGTTTAGAACTCCGGCTCGAAAACAGGCCCTCTTGCCCACAGTCCACACCGACCAGTGATCCCCGCACACCAACACTATCCCACATCCCACTATCCCATGCTGTAACTGTAATTCTTTTTTGTGCACAATCCGCAGGCATTGCCACTTTCATTTCACTGCACATCGTGTATGTGTATCTGACAAATAAATTTGACTTGACTTGACACACTAGGGACAATTTACAATTTGTTACCAGGCCAATTAGCCTATAACCCTGTTTGTCTTTGGAGTGTGGGAGGAAACCGGAGATCCCATAGAAAGCCCACGCAGGTCACGGGGAAAACATACAAACTCTGTACAGAGAACACCCATAGTGAGGATCGAACCTGGGTCTCTGGCGCTGTAAGGCAGCAACTCTACCACTCACACATTTTTAATGGCCTCCATATTTTAGAGACAGCCTTCAATATTTTTGATGGGTTAATAAATTTACATTTCTCTAGATATTGGAAACATGTTTGACATGCAAGAATGGCTGTCTATCGCCTTGCAGGGCTTATCTAAACTTATGTCAAAGAAATCAACCATTTGTTTGCAACAGCAATAAGCATAAAGATACAATGGAAAATAATAATGGTGATAATGAACAAGACCAAGCCTTAAAGCAATGACGTTGCACAGCCACCCTCCCCCCCCCCCCCCCCCCCCCAGTAGTCGGGTCGCCCATCAACTCTCTCTACACCACCGATGCCACGTCTAGACACTCTCTTGGTCCACTGCAGTCCCCTTCTTGATTAGGACAGCTGTCAGGGGTTATGGGGAGAAGTTAGGAGAATAGGCTTAGGAGGGACAGATAGATCAGCCATGATTGAATGGCAGAGTTGACTTGATGGGCCAAGTGTCCTAATTCTGCTCATATCACTGATCTTCTCAGCCAAGTCCAGAACCAGGTCCACACACAGCCCCAAACTCAGGAGTATTGTACTGGAAGGTCCATTTGTATTACTGCAACACTGGGGAACAGGTCTGCCATTGCACGAGATAGGATACAGTAGCAGTGGATACAGGCAGGTAGAACACGGGGGGGAAAATACTTGTGGGGGCGGGTCTGTCGGTGTGATGGAAAAACTGAGCAGGTCAGGCAGCATCTGTGGAGGGAAATGGGCTATCGGTGTTCTGGTTGGGGCCATGTGCAGCGGCAAGCAGAAGATAGGACGGTTCAGTGACCTTTTGTGACTTTGTTGGTGCCAGAAACGTGGTGAACTGCCTTGGTGAGGTCCGCTGTGTGATTTTACCGAGTTGTTAGCAAAACAAAGCAATTCACTGTGCCTAGGTGCATGTGACAATACAGTATCATTTAATCTAACCATTCCTCAGATAAATCACTAGATGTTATTGCCGGTTAGCTTTCTGTGACCCAGGAAAACCTTAACCTTAACTTTGAATGTCAATTTTTAATCAGCACTTTATCAAGTTATTTGCCAATATTATTCTCCACCACATTGTATCGCATCAGACATGTTACCATCGTGGATAGCATTTTCTAGATGTATGGAGAAGGGTCTCGACCCAAAACGTCACCAATTCATTCCTTCTCTCCTGAGATGCTGCCTGACCCGCTGAGTTACTCCAGCTTTTTGTGATACCTTCTAGATGTTGGAGGTTGAGGGGGGAGAGCTGATAGAAGTATATAAAATTATAAGAGGCATAAATAGGGCAGACATTCAAAACCTTTTCCAAAGTGTAGAAATGTCCCAGACGAGAGGGCAGAGCTTCAAGGTCAGAGGCAGAAATATTAAAGGAAATATGTGGGGTCAGTGTTGTTGTTGACACAGAGAGGTGGTGGATATCTGGCAGGGGTAATGTTGGAGACTGATATGATAGTGGTGAAGTGGCATTTAGATAAGCACATGCAGGGATGGAGGGATATGGATCAGGTTCAGGCAGAGGAGAATAGTTCAACTTGCCCTACTGTTCAGCACAGACTTTGTGGGCTGAAGGGCCGGTACCTGTACTATATATTTTTCAATGTTCTTGCTCACACAGTCAATATCCCTTTTGAAGTTTCCTTGTATCACATCACAACCTCACCTCTTCCTCCACCAGCTTTTCCCATTGCCGCCCGTTTATCTCCCTCCTAGGTAGGAAGAGGGGACCTCCAGGGTAGTAATCTCTGGTCTGTTCCCAGTGCCACGTGCCAGTGATGGCAAGAATGGGAAGATAGGACGTGAATGAGCAGCTGAGGAGTTAGTGCAGGGAGCAGGGATTCAGATCTTTGGACCATTGGGATCTGTTCTGCGGCAGAGGTGACCTGATGAAGAGGGATCAAGTCAAGTTTATTTGTATAGCGGTCTTCAGGTCTGGACCCTTCTTCAGGCTGAAAACTGCAAGCGTAGGGTGTGTGCAGTGAGTGCTTCTCGTCCTTTCTTCTGGATGTGACTCTCAGCCATCTTTGCTCCAGATATCGAAGGGCAGGAGACAACTGCAGGAGCAGGAGCAGGTGACAATAGCAGGAGCAGGAGCAGGAGATAACAGCAGGAGCAGGAGCAGGAGACAACAGCAGGAGACAACAGCAGGAGCAGGAGCAGGTGACAACAGCAGGAGCAGGAGCAGGAGTAGGAACAGGAGCAGGAGACAACAGCAGGAGCAGGAGCAGGAGTAGGAACAGGAGCAGGAGACAACAGCAGGAGCAGGAGCAGGAGGAGCAGGAGACAACAGCAGGAGACAACAGCAGGAGCAGGAGACAACAGCAGGAGCAGGAGCAGGCCACTCAGCCCCTCTAGTCCGGCCCACCATTCCATGGGATCATGGCTGGCTCCGCTGGCCTCAACTATTCTTATTTATCAACATTGTCGTTACCCCTCCAATATTTCTCAGAGCAGAAAAAAAATCACAGTAATGTTTTCTGGATGGTGAGGTGGGGGGGGGGGAGTTATCAGGAGAGAATGGGAAGGCGTTTGGCATTTTTCTTTTAAACAAAGTTTATAAAATTATGAGAGACACAAACAGGATAGATAGTCAGCATCTTTATCCTGAAGTTTCAAATATTTTTTCCATCTCCAACTTAAATACGTCTGATGATCCAGCCTCCACCACCCTCAGGGGCACAGAATTCCAGAGATTCACCACCCTCTGAGACAAGGATGGAACAGTGGCAGGAAGTTAATTGAATTCTCAATGATACTCTGAGTCCAATGGCAGCATTTAATACTTGTTATTTAGGCACGGTGGTTACATGGGATCAGAGTGAAGCATTCTGATAGGAAACGTTTCTTGATGCGGTTACCAGTTGTACATTACAGAAACAAGGAACTGCAAATGCTGGTTTACAAAAAAAAAGTCACAAAGTGTTGGAGTAACTCAGAAGGTCACACAGCACCTCTGGAGAAGTGACGTTTCGGACCTATATTCAGACTGGACACTAAGTGCTGGATTAACTCAGCGGGTCTGAAGAAGGATCCCGACCTGAAACAACATCTACAATGATTCAATGATACTTTATTGTCACATGTACCTGGGTAGAGTGAGATTCTTCGTTGTTGCACACAATCTATGTTGTGGGGCAACATTGTTGTTTTCACCCAGAAGGGCGGCACGGTGGAGCAGCGGTGGAGTTGCTGCCTGACAGCACTTGCAGCGCCGGAGACCCGGGATCGATCCCGAGATCTTCGGCTTCCTTCCGCACTCCAAAGACGTACAGGTATGTAGGTAAACTGGTCGGTGCAGACCCGTTCGGCTGAAGGCCCTGTTTCCGCGCTGTATCTCTAAACTGAACTAAAAGCTAAATATGGTAAAATCCTACAACAGACTTCACCTTGGCAGTAGACAAAGATGCACTATGTTTCTGGCACTGACAACGTTTCTATCCAGGTTCTCCAGAGATGGTGCCTGACCTACTGAGTTACTTCCAAAATGCTGGAGTAACTCAGCAGGTCAGGCAGCATCTCGAGAGAGAAGGAATGGGTGACGTTTCGGGTCGAGACCCTTCTTCAGACTGATGTCTGAAGAAGGGTCAGTCTGAAGAAGGGTCTCGACCCGAAACGTCACCCATTCCTTCTCTCCCGAGATGCTGCCTGACCTGCTGAGTTACTCCAGCATTTTGTGAATAAAAACCTTCGATTTGTACCAGCATCTGCAGTTATCTTCTTATACTACTGAGTTACTCCAGCACTTTGTGAGATTTTGTAAAAACCAGCTACACATTCTGGCAGTCCCCACCTATTACTTCCCTTTTCTTCCTATTTGTACCCTGTCATTATTTGAGATTGTGTTTATTGTTGTGATGTGTTTAACTCCGACCACCATGGAATATGCAGACTCTGCCACTCTCCCATCAATGGGAATCTCTCCCCTCTATTACAGCAGCTTTCAGAGTGACTGACCAACCGAGTTGTGTTGTTTATACCCGAGTTTACTTGCAGCCATATCTTGGCAACAAGCTATTTATAGTTCACATTCCATTCCGCCCCCACCCCCACCATCCCCCCCCCCCCCCACCTTCCCCCCCACCCCCGATTCTTTAATCACAAAGTAAGAATGAATCACCCAAGTAAGAAATCTAAGGAAAGGTAGCACAAAGCACACAACATTGGATATCTTTAGTTTAGTTTAGAAATCCGGCTCGAAAACAGGCCCTCCTGCCCACAGTCCACACCGACCAGTGATCCCCGCACACCAACACTATCCCACACACACTAGGGACAATTTATAATTTTTTACCAGGCCATTTAGCCTATAAACCTGTTTGTCTTTGGAGTGTGGGAGGAAACCGGAGATCCCATAGAAAGCCCACGCAGGTCATGGGGAAAACATACAAACTCTGTACAGAGAACACCCATAGTCTGGATCGAACCCAGGTCTCTGGCGCTATAAGGCAGCAACACTACCGCTCCTACATTTTTAACGGCCTCCATATTTTAGAGACAGCCTTCAATATTTTTGATGGGGTAATAAATTTACATTTCTCTAGATATTGGAAACACTTTTAACATGCAAGAAGGGCTGTCTATAGCCTTGCAGGGCTTATCTAAACTTCTCTCAAAGAAATCAACCATTTGTTTGCAACAGCAATAAGCATAAAGATACAATGGAAAATAATAATGGTGATAATGAACAAGACCAAGCCTTAAAGCAATGACGTTGCACAGCCCCCCTCCCCCACCATTCCCCCCCCCCTCCCCCAGTAAATGGGTCGCCCATCAACTCTCCCTACCCCACCGATGCCACGTCTAGACACTCTCTTGGTCCACTGCAGTCCCCTTCTTGATTAGTACAGCTGTCAGGGGTTATGCGGAGAGGTTAGGAGAATGGGTTAGGAGGGACAGATAGATCAGCCATGATTGAATGGCAGAGTTGACTTGATGGGCCAAGTGTCCTAATTCTGCTCATATCACTTATGACCACACTGATCTTCTCAGCCAAGTCCAGAACCAGGTTCCACACACAGTCCCAAACTCAGCAGTACTGTACTGGAAGGTACATTCGTATTACTGTAACACTGGGGAACAGGTCTGCCATTGCATGACAGAGGATACAGTAGCAGTGGATACAGGCAGGTAGAACACAGGGGGAACAATGCTTGTGAGGGCGGGTCTGTCGGTGTGGTGGAAAAACTGAGCAGGTCAGGCAGCATCTGTGGAGGGAAATGGGCCATCGATGTTCTGGTTGGGGCCTGGTGCAGCGGCAAGCAGAAGATAGGACGGTTCAGTGACCTTTTGTGACTTTGTTGGTGCCAGAAACGTGGTGTACTGCCTTGGCGAGGTCCGCCGTGTGATGTTACCGGGTTGTAAACAAAACAAAGCAATTCACCGTGCCTAGGTGCATGTGACAATACAGTATCATTTAATCTAACCATTCCTCAGATAAATCACTAGATGTTATTGCCGATTAGCTTTCTGTGACCCAGGACAACCTTAACCTTAACTTTGAATGTCAATTTTTAATCAGCACTTTATCAAGCTATTTGCCAATATTATTCTCCGCCACATTGTATCCCATCAGCCATGTTACAAACATGGATGGCATTTTCCAGATGTCTGAAGAAGGGTCTAGACCCGAAATGTCACCCATTCCTTCTCTCATGAGATGCCGCCTGACCCGCTGAGTTACTCCAACTTCTTGTGATACCTTCCAGATGTTGGAGGTTGAGGGGGGAGACCTGATGGAAGTATATACAATTGTAAGAGGCAAAACTAGGGCAGACATTCAAAACCTTTTCCAAAGGGTGGAAATGTTCCAGACGAGAGGGCAGAGCTTCAGGGTCAGAGGCAGAAATATTAAAGGAAATATGTGGGGTCAGTGTTGTTGTTGACACAGAGAGGTGGTGGATATCTGACAGGGGTAATGGTGGAGACTGATATGATAGTGGTGAAGTGGCATTTAGACCAGCACATGCAGGGAATAGAGGGATATGGATCAGGTTCAGGCAGAGGGGAATAGTTCAACTTGCCCTACTGTTCAGCACAGACTTTGTGGGCTGAAGGGCCGGTACCTGTACTATATATTTTTCAATGTTCTTGCTCACACAGTCAATATCCCTTTTGAAGTTTCCTTGTATCACATCACAACCTCACCTCTTCCTTCACCAGCTTTTCCCATTGCTGCCCGTTTATCTCCCTCCTAGGTAGGAAGAGGGATGAGACCCTGCGGAGTGAACACAGGGAGTTAGGCAAAAGGCTAAAGTGTGGGACCTCCAGGGTAGTAATCTCTGGTCTGCTCCCAGTGCCACGTGCCAGTGAGGGCAAGAATGGGAAGATAGGACGTGAATGAGCAGCTGAGGAGTTAGTGCAGGGGGCAGGGATTCAGATGTTTGGACCATTGGGATCTGTTCTGGGGCAGAGGTGACCTGATGAAGAGAGATCGTCAAGTCAAGTTTATTTGTATAGCACATTTAAAAACAACCCACGTTAACCAAAGTGCTGTACATCAGTTCAGGTACGAAGAACGAACATACAATGGCACACAAACATAACAGCACATACATAAACAGTTCACAGCGCCCCCTCAGAGGGCCTCAAACGCTAGGGAGTAGAAATAGGTTTTGAGCCTGGACTTAAAGGAGTTGATGGAGAGGACAGTTCTGATGGGGAGAGGGATGCTGTTCCACAGTCTAGGAGCTGCAACCGCAAAAGCACGGTCACCCCTGAGCTTAAGCCTAGACCGCGGGATAGTCAGTAGCCCCATGTCGGCCGACCTGAGGGACCTGGAGATAGAGTGGTGGGTTAGAAATGTTTTTATATAGGGGGGTTTAGGGCTTTCTATGTGAATAGGAGGAGCTTGAAGTTGATTCTGTACCGTACTGGGAGCCAGTGGAGAGAGGCCAGAATCGGGGTGATGTGGTCCCTTTTACGGGTACCCGGCAGGAGTCTCGCTGCGGCGTTTTGGACCAGTTGCAGGCGGGACAGGGATGATTGGCTGATCCCAGTGTATAGGGAGTTGCAGTAGCCTAGGCGGGAGGAAATGAATGCGTGGATGATTTTTTCAATGTCGTCAAATTGGAGGAATGGTTTGATTTTAGCTATGGTACGAAGCTGGAAGAAGCTGGCTTTTACCACAGCGTTGACTTGCTTGTCAAACTTTAATGCAGAATCAAATGAGTTGCAGCTGAACTGCAGGGGAACCAATATCCCAGCAAGTATGTTTACTAGTGCTGATCGGGTTGGTTGTTAACTAGATTGGCAGGGGGGTGTGATCCACAGCAGGAGTGATACAGGTCAGGCTAGAGGTTGATGAAAGCAAGGTCTGTAAGCAGGAGCAATGCTGGGAGTGAGGAAGTACTGTGGATTCATTAGCATCTGTTTCAATGTAAAAGGCCTGATGGGTGAGGCGGATGAGAACAAGGCCTGAATAGGTAGGTATGTGCGACTGGAATGTTGTAGCCTTTATGGAAGTCTGGTTAAGGGAGGGACAGGACTGGCAGCTTAATGTTTCAGGGACAAACACAAAATGCTGGAGTAACTCAGCAGGTCAGGCAGCATCTGTGGAGCAATGGAATAGATGACGTTTCTGGTCAAGACCTTTCTTCAGACCTGAATTACTTTATTCAATTACGATTCCTTTTCTCCAGGGATGCTACCTGACCCCCTGAGTTATTCCAGCATTTTCTGTCTATCGTTGGTGTAAACCAGCACCTCAGCATGTCTGAAGAAGGACATCGACCCGAAACGTCACCTATTCCTTTTCTCAAGAGATGCTGTCTGAGCCTCTGAGTTACTTTTGTGTCTCAATTCCTTGCTACACATTAACGTTTCAGGGTACAGATGCTGAAGGCGAGATAGAGGTGAGGGTAAAACAGAAGGGGCAGTTGCTCTACTGATTAAGGAGATCTTCATGGCGATTATTTGGGGTGACGTTAATAATGATTCGTCCAGTAAGGCTGTATGGGTGGAGCTGAGAAATAAAAAGGGAATGATCACCTTGTTGAGAGTGTACTACAGGCTGCCAAATAGCCAACATGATGAAGAGCTAATATGCCAGGAGATTGCAGGCAGTTGTGAGAATAATAAGGCTGTCATAGTAGGGAATTGTAACCTTCCCAATATAGACAAGGAACGCCATAGCATCAAGGGCTTAGACCGGATGGAATTTGTCAAATGTGTTCAGGAAAGTCTCCTGAGCCAATATGTAGAGGATCTTACAACGCAGAGGGCAAAGCTTGACCTCCACTCTGGAAATTTGGACGGGCAAGTGACCGAAGTGTTTTGGGACATCGACCACAATTAAATTAGCTTTATAGTTATGGCTGGTCTTCAAATGAAAGTTCTGACCAACTTTGATGATATCAGAAGATAGATAAAAAACGCTGGAATAACATAGAAAAAAATGTGCAGGGGTGGGCAATTCGGCCCTTTGATCCAGCACCGCCATTCAATATGATCATGGCTGATCATCTAAAATTAGTACCCATTCCTGTTTTTTTCCCCATATCCCTTGATTCCTTTAGCACTAAGAGCTAAATATATCTCGCTCTTGAAAACATCCAGTGAATTGGCCTCCACCGTCTTCTGTGGCAGAGAATTCCACAGATTCACAACTCTCTGGGGAAAAAGATTTTCCTCATCTCAGTCCTAAATGGCCTACCACTTATTCTTAAACTGCGACCCCTGGTTCTGGACTCCGCCAACTTCCAGAACATTTTTCCTGTAACTCAGTGGGACAGGCAGCATCTCTGGATAGAATAAATTGGTGACCTTTCAGGTCGAGACCCTTCTTCAGACTGAGAGTCAGGAGAGTGGGAGGCACAGATATAAGGAAGGGCAAGGCGTGAAGACGAGACATCAAAGGGGGTGGAGGTCAAGGAAAATGTAGCATAGATCATTGTTAGCGAGGGGAAGAAGACAACAAAGCAGACAGAGATAAAATTTAATCAGGGGGACAGTCAGACTGGTCAGAGAACTGGCAGAGGCAGACTTGTAAAAGTTGATTGGAGTAGGCTGTTTGCAGGCAAAGGGATGGCCGGAAAGTGGGATGCTATTAAGAGTGTGATGGTAAATGTTGAATGCAGGCATTTTCCTGTTAAAGTGAAGGGCAAGGCAGGTGGGAGTAAGAAAGCCTGGATGATGAGAGAAATTAAAGCTCTGTTCAGGAAAAAGCAGGAAGCATGGGACATGTATAGGGAGCTCGGATCAAGTGTATCCCTAGAGGAGTTCAGAGGACTAAGCATACTTAGAAAGGAAAACAGGCGGGAAAAATGGGGGCAAGAGAGTGCTCTGGCAGATACAATAAAGGAGAATTCAAATGTATTGTACAAGTACATAGAGGGAATGCGAGAGAAAGAAATAGAGAACTCGAGAGAGAATAGGGACCGTCAGAAATCAAAGTGGTCATCTACAGTAAGTGAGGAGCTGCAGGAAGTGAGCAAAGTCTTCAATGAGTAGAAACAGAGATCTGCAGATGCTGATTAATACACAAAAGGCCAGCAAGTGCTGGAGTAACTCAGCAAATCAGGCAGCATCCCTGGAGAACATGGATAGGTGACATTTCGGGTCAAGACCCTTTTTCGGGCGGCACGGTGGGGCAGCGGTAGAGTTGCTGCCTTACAGCGAATGCAGCGCCGGAGACTCAGGTTCGATCCTGACTACGGGTGCTGCACTGTACGGAGTTTGTACGTTCTCCCCGTGACCTGCGTGGGTTTTCTCCGAGATCTTCAGTTTCCTCCCACACTCCAAAGACATAGGTTAATTGGCTGGGCAAATGTAAAAATTGTCCCTAGAGGGTGTAGGATAGTGTTAATGTGTGGGGATCGCTGGGCGGCGCGGACCGGGTGGGCCGAAGGGCCTGTTTCAGCGCTGTACCTCTAAAAATCACAAAGGAGTAGGGTCACGATCCAAAACATCATCTATCCATGTTTTGCAGAGATGCTGCCTGAACTGCTGAGTTACTCCAGCACTCTGTGTCCTTTTGGCTCTTCAATGAGTATTTCTCCTCTATTTTTACTGTCAAGAAGGACATGCAAACTGGGGAAGTCGGGACAGTTAATGGAGATCTCTTTAGGACAGTTTGTTTTGCCGTTGAGGAGGTGCTGGATATAGTGAGGCACATGGAGGTAGATAAATCTCTCGGGCCTGATCAGACATAGCTGACATTTTGGAAAGCTGGAGAGAAAAAACCGCAGGAGCCTCTTGGAGACAATACGAATCATCGTTAGACACGGGTGAGGTGCCGGGTGACTGGAGGGTGGCTAATGTTGTGCCTCTATTTAAGAAGGATTTCAAGTAAAAGCCTAGGAACGATATACCAGTTGGCATTACATCTGTTGTGGGCAATTTACTGGAAAGGATTCTGAGGAATAAGATATGTGCATTTGGATCGACAAATGGGAGAGCGCGTCTCACAGATTTCATTTGGGTTCTTTAAACCCAGAAGGTTGATGAGGGCAAGGCCGTACATGTTGTCTTTGTGCACTTTAGTAAGGCCTTGGATAAGGTTCCGCACGTTAGGCTGCTCTGGAGGTTAGATTGCATGTCATCCAGGGAGAGATAGCTGACTGGATCCAGAATTGGCTTCATGGAAGAAAGCCGAGGGTGGTCGTGCTGTGTGGTTTTTCAGACAGGAGGCCAGAGACTAGTGTGCCTCAGGGACTGGTGCGAGACCCATTGTTGTTTGTGGTTTATATTAAAACAATGGGCCACACAGTGGCACATCGGTAGAGTTGCTGCCCTACAATGCTTGCAGTTCCGGAGACCCGACTACGTGTGCTGTTTGTACGGAGTTTGTACGTTCTCCCCATCACCACAAGGGTTTTTTCCAAGATCTTCGGTTTCCTCCCACACTCCAAAGGTGTACAGGTTAATTGGCTTGGGTTTGTATACTTGGTGTAAGTGTAAATTGTCCCTCGTGTGTGTAGGCTTGTGTTACTGTGCGGGGATCGCTGGTCGGCGCAGACTCGGTGAAATAAAGGGCCTGTTTCCGTGCTGTATCTCTCAAAACTAAAGCTAAACTAAAATAATTAAAAACTAAAGCAAAAACAATTTGGATGAGAATATCCAAGACAAGATTAGTAAGTTTGTAGCTGACATTATAGCAGGTAATATAGTGGACAGTGAAGAGGGTTGTCACAAATTACAGCAGGATCTTGATCAGCTGGGCATGTGAGCTGAAGAATGAGTAACGGAGTTCAATGTTCGTATGAGGTGTTACATTTTCAGAAGTCAAACCAGGGCTGGACCTTCACAGTGAATGGCAGGGTTCTGGTAGTGTTGTATAGCAGAGGGATCTAGGGATACAGGTGCACAGTTCCCATGAAAGTGACGACATAGGTAGATAGTGTGGTAAAGAAGGCTTTCGGTATATTAATCTTTCTTCAGTCAGGGTACTGAGTATAGAAGTCGGGATATTCGGTTACAGTTGGGGAGGTCCCATTTGGAGGATTGTGTTTACTTTTGAGCACCCTGCTTAGGAAGGATGAATCACAGAGGTTCTCGACACGATACGTTACCCATTCCTTCTCTCCAGAGATGCTGCCTGACCCGCTGAGTTACTCCAGCATTTTGTGATACCACTGCTTAGGAAGGATGTTAATAACCTGTAAAGAGTGCAGAGCAGATTTACGAGGAGTTTGCCAGGATGTGAGGGCCTGAGCTATGGGGAAATATTGGGCACACAGGCACTTTATTTTCCAGAGCGCAGGAAGCTGAAGTTGTGAGTGATCTTACAAAGGTGTTTAAATTCATGAGAAATTGATAGGAAGAAATCACAGAGACTTTTACCCACGATTGGGGAATCAAGAACCAGAGATCATAGGTTTTAGATGAAGAGGGAAAACAATTAATAAGAATATGTAGGGCAATATTTTTCACGCAGAGGGTGGTGAGCGTATGGAATAAATTGCCAGAGGAGGTAGTTAAGGCAGGTACAATAACAACATTTAAAGGACACTTGGGCAGGTGCATGGATAGGAAAGGTTCAGCTGGACATGGACCCAATACAGGCAAATTGGACTAGCTTGGATGGGACATCTTGGACAGCATGGATAAATTGAGGCAAGGGGCCTGTTTCTGTGCTGTATGAATGCCCATACTCCCCTCCCCCTCCCCCCCCACCCCCACAGTCACCCCGTCACCACCCCCCTGCACCACCACAACCCTATCATGGAATAGATAGTTTGGATGCATAGAGTACTTCACCCAGATTAGGGGAATCAAGAACCAGAAGACACAGGTTTAAGGTGAGAGGGGAAAAATTTAATAGGAACCGGAATCACTCACTGAGTGGTGGGTATATGGACAAGCTGTCAGAGGAGGGAGTTGAGGCAGGGACATAGAAATCATACTGAAGATAGACACAAAATGCTGGAGTAACTCAGCGGGACAAGCAGCATCTCTGGAGAGAAGGAGTGGGTGACGTTTCGGGTCAAGACCCTTCTTCAGACTGATGTCAGAGGAGTGCACGGTAAAATGTAGTCAGAGACAGTAATACTGATGGGTGAACTGGGAAGGCGGAGTGGTTGGAAAGAGAGGGAAAGCAAGGGCTACTTGACGTTAAAGAAGTCAATGTTCAAACTGCTGCGGTGTAAGTTACCCAAGTGAAATATGAGGTGCTGTTCCTCCAATTTGCGTTGGGCCTCACTCTGACAATGGAGGAGGCCCAGGACAGAAAAGTCAGATTGAGAATGGGAGGGGGAAATTAAAGTGCTGAGCCACCCGGAAATCAGGTAAGCTTAGGCAGTCTGGGCGGAGGTGTTCAGCGAAACGATCGCCGAGCCAGCTTTTGGTCTCGCCGAAATACAAGAGCTGACACCTGGAACTGAGGATACAGTATGTGGTTGGAGGAGGTGCAAGTGAACCTCTGCCTCACCTGAAGACTGTCGGGGTCCTTGGACGGAGTTGAGGGGGGAGGTAAAGGGAGAGGTATTGCATCTCCAGCGGTTGCAGTGGAAAGTACCTGGGGAGAGGCTGGTTTGGGTGGGAAGGGACGAGTTGACCACGGAGTTGCAGAGGGAACGGTCTCTGCGGAAAGCAGAAAGGGGTGGAGATGGGAAGATGTGGCCAATAGTGGGATCCCGTTGAAGGTGGCAAAAATGTGGGAGGAATATATGCTGTATGGGACGGTTGATGGGGTGGAAGGTGAGGAGAAGGGGGACTCTGTCCTTGCGACGAATGGGGGGAGGGGCAGCAAGAGCGCAGCTGCAGGATATCGAGGAGACCAGAGTGAGAGGCTCATCTATAATGGAAGAGAGGAACCCTCATTCCCTAAAGAAATCATGCTGTTGGGTTGCATCACAGCTTGGTTTGGGAAGAGCTCTGCCCATGACTGCAAGTAATTGCAAAGAGTTGTGCAAAAGTAGCCCGGTCCATCACACGGACCATAAGACAAGGGAGCAGAATTAGCTTGTTGAACCCATCAAGTCTACTCCACCATTCAATCTATTTTGCCCTCTCAACCTCATTTTCCTGCCTGTAACCTTTGACACACTTACCAATCATGAATCGATCAATCTCTGCTTTAAAAATACCCAATGACTGCATCCACAGCTGTCTGCGGCAATAAATTCCACAGATTCATCACCCATTTGCTAAAGAAATTAACACTAGGCTCCCCGCTACTGGCTCCATCTGCATGTCACGCTGACTCGGGAAAGCAGTCAACATATCAAAGTATTTTGCACGCCCCTCTTTCCTTCTCCTCCCCGTTGGGTCAAAGATACAGAAGCTTAAAAGTGCGCTCTACCAGACTCTGGAACGTTTATTCCCATCTGGTATCAGGTTTCTCAATTGTCCTTCCATAAGCGAGGGTACAATTTGATTTTGTTCAACCTCATTGCAGACCTCGGACTTTGTCTCTGAAACTGTTGCTCTACAATGAGGAAAACTATACCCTGCTCTCTGTATCTTTCCCTCCCCTACATATTATACCCGAGTTTGACTTGATTGTGTTTGTGTAGTGTTATGCGGACAGCAACACTGGTGCAGATAGGGTTTCTGCTTTACAGCCCCAGAGACCCAGGTTCGATCTTGATTACAGGTGATGTCTGTACACAATTTGTACATTCTCCCTCTGACTGCGAGAGTTTCCTCCCACACTCCAAAGATGTACAGGTGAGTAGGGTAATTGGCTTTAGTAAGTTATAAAATGATCCTTGGTATGTAGGATAGCGTTAGTGTAGGGGGTGATCGCTGGATGGCACAGATTTAGTGGGACAAAGGGTCTGTTTCTGTGCTATATCTCTAATATCTAAAGTAAATCTGAATTTGATTGGACAGCATGCAAAACAATGTGTAGGAAAGAACTGCAGATGCTGATTTAAATCGAAGATTGGCACAAAATGCTGGAGTAACTCAGCAGGACAGGCAGCATCTCTGGAGAGAAAGAATGGGTGACGTTTCGGGTCGAGACCCTTCTTCAGACTTTTTATTAGCAGAAACAATGGGTCTGCCAGGGCGGTTCTGTTTGTGGATGTTGGGGAGAAGATAAAATCGAGACGTGCGGGACTGGGGAATGATAAGTTTGGAGGCTTTAGAGGGCAGAGAGCCGGAGGTAATGACATCAGAAATAGTGTGTGATATTAAGGTCTGGTGCTCGTCTGTGGGATCATGGTCCAAGGTTAAGTAGGAGAGAGATGTCTGAGAGTTGTCGTCTGGCCTCTGCCCGGTAGAGCTCAGCGCGCCAGACTACCAAGGCACCTCCCTTGTCAGTGGGTTTGAATATCAAGTCGGGGTTGCTGCAGAGCGAGCGGAGGGCTGTACGTTCAGGGGGGAGAGGTTAGAGTTAGTAAGGGGAGCGGAAAGTTTGAGGCGGTTGATGTCCCGCCAGCAGTTGGAAATGAAAATGTCTAAAGAAGGTAGATGGCCATCTGGGAAAGTCCAAGAGGAGGGGTCTGTTGGAGACGGGAGAAGGGTCATCACTGGGTGGTGAGGATTCCTTCCCAGAGAACAAAGGCATGAATGCGGAGGGAACAGAAGAAGAGCTCTACATCGTGGTGGACCCGATGCCTGTCCCACTGAGTTACTCCAGCATTTTGTGTCTTCATGCAAAACAATGTTAGGTACATGTGAGAATAATAAACCTAAACCGAAAACTCAATTTGAAAGACGGTTGGACAAATACGTGGATAGAGAAGGTTTTGAGGGATACAAAACGCGGGCAAATGGGACTTGCTCAGATGGGATATCCAGGTCAGCATGGATGCGTTGGACAAAAGGTAGATACAAAAAACTGTAGTAACTCAGCGGGACAGGTAGCATCTCTGGAGAGAAGAAATGGGTGACGTTTCGGACCGAGACCCTTCTTCAGATGTGGTGCCAAAGGGCCTGTCCTCATGTTGTATGACTCTTTGAAGACACTTACTTTGTAGAGGACGGAAGCCTCCTCGATGGGGATGATGACGTGGCCTTGGTGCTCACTGGAGCAAGAGCAGACGATGCAGATGGCACCCTGGCACTCCAGGCAGAAGAGCTTGTGTCTCTCCTGGTGCCGCTGGCAGTAGAAGGCCGGCTGTCCCTGGTGGGGCTCCAGCTTCAGTTCCTTCACACCCTCCACAATGTTGGCCAGCTTGCGGTTGGGCTTCAACCTCTTGTCCTTGAACACCTCCCTGCACTCGGGGCAGGAGTAGAAGGCATCGCCCTTCTCCCAGCTCCGCGAGATGCACAGTCGGCAGAAGTTGTGGTCGCACTCCAGGGCCACCGGCTCCTGGAAGAAATCCAGGCAGATGGAGCAGGTCACCTCGCTGTAGAGTCGACCAAGGGGTGGTAGGGAGGCCATTATCCAAGGTCCAGCCTTCTCAGTAACCTCCGTCAAAATCTGTGGAGTAAAACACAAACATCTAAATTTAGTGTCTTCCTGCGCTGTTTCATGGTTGATCAGGTGTACACGTCCTATAGGCTCCCAGTACGAATGTTCCTCTGGAGATCAGAGCTTTCAGCTTAGGCCAAAGCTCCAGCACGAAGAGAGTGGCGGCACAGTGACGCAGCGGTAGAGTTGCTGCCTTACAGCACAAGAGAACCGAGTTCCATCCTACGAGTGCAGTCTGTGCGGAGGTTGTACGTTCCCTATGTGACCACGTGGGTTGTCTCTGGGTGCTCCGGTTTCCTCTCACATTCCAGAGAGATGCAGGTTTGTAAGTTAATTGGCTTTATTGTAAATTGGCCCTGGTGGGTAGGATAGTGCTAGTGTATCACCGGTCGGCATGTACTCGGTGGGCCAAATGGCCTGTTTTCACTCTGTATCTGTAAAGTCTAAAGTCCAAGGAGTGCTCCTGCCTTGTCAGAGGCATCATCTTTCACCTCCAACACAAGATCATAAATCCTAGTGTACGATCACTGAATTCAGAATGATTTCCTGAGCCCAGTTTCAGCGTTAAAAAAATGTTATTCAGGCAAAATGGTTAATTGGTATCAGAGCAATGCATTAAAGGATCTGCAGACCTTAACTAAAAACTGAATATATCATAGCTAATACAACGAAAAGCTGACTAATTATAACTAAAAGACTGAAGACTGAACTGGTCATTCAACTATAAACTTTCACACAGAACTCACTTTGAACACACAGCTGAAAATCAGGCTTCTTTAGCTCTATAGGATGACCTATGTATCTCTGTATCCAAGGGCCCCAGGACCTAATCTACAGGAAGAGGATGGGCGGGCTTGGACTTTATTCCTGCAGCGCAGGAGGATGAGGGGTTATCTAACAGAGGTGTATAAGATAATGATCTGCATTGACACATATATAGAAAAACTGTATCCAGTAAAAACATATACAAGCCATACACGTTCATTAGGTACTGTGAAGAGAAAATTGGGCATAGTGCAGAATATTGTATTACAGCTACAGAGAAATGGCTTGTAACATGTAACCTGGCCATTTACAACATTGGTCTTTGTACGATCGTTGTGTATGCAAACATCCTATTGTCAACACAGAAAATGTTGGAGTAATCAGAGTAACTCTCTGGGAGATAGACACAAAGTGCTGGAGTAACTCAGCGGGTCAGGCAGCATCCCAGTAGAATGTGCACAGGTGACGCTTTGTGTTGGAACCCGATGGCTGGTAATAGATGAACACATGCTGTGTCCTGCCTCTCCTCTTTTCCAGATTTATTTTCCACTCCCCACAATCAGTCGGAAGAAGGGTTATCATATCATCATATCATATATATACAGCCGGAAACAGGCCTTTTCGGCCCTCCAAGTCCGTGCCGCCCAGCGATCCCCGTACATTAACACTATCCTACACCCACTAGGGACAATTTTTACATTTACCCAGCCAATTAACCTACATACCTGTACGTCTTTGGAGTGTGGGAGGAAACCGAAGATCTCGGAGAAAACCCACGCAGGTCACGGGGAGAACGTACAAACTCCTTACAGTGCAGCACCCGTAGTCAGGATCGAACCTGAGTCTCCGGCGCTGCATTCGCTGTAAAGCAGCAACTCTACCGCTGCGCTACCGTGCCGCCTGACTAAAAACTTCATCGATCCACATTCTCCAAGGTGGATAACCTCACATTTATCCACATTATATTGCATTTGCCATGCATCTACCCACTCACCCAACCTATCCAAATCTCCCTGCAGCCTCATAGCATGCTCCTCGCAGCTCACAGTGCCACCCAGCTTTCTACTTGCACTCCTAGATCCATCTGCTCTAGAACTTACTCCAGTAAGTTCCTGTCTAATACCATTAAAGTTGGATTTGCTCCAATTCAGAATTTTAGCATGTGGGGCTGCCCTGTCTTTTTCCATCACAACTTTAATACTCTTAGAACAGTGGTTGCTGCTCCTAAAAACTTTGTTGACGGACATTTTAGTCACTTGCCCGATCCATCAACCTGTTCAAAACTTTGAACAATAAACCAATTCCCACAAAATTCAAGCTTCAGGTTTTCCCTGTGGCATAATATACTCTGTTCCCACAAATTTCAAGTAAATTAATTTCCACTGCATTTAATTACAATCAATTTTAAATTCATCATCAGAGAGTCAGACTCATATGGCAGGGAAACACGCCACGTGTAGGAAGGAATTGCAGATGCTGCTTTACACCAAAGATATACACAAAATTCTGGGGTAACTCAGCGGGACAGGCCCATTTCTGGATAGAATGAATGGGTGACGTTTTGGGTCGAGACCCTTCTTCAGGGCCCAAAACGCCACCCATTCCTTCTAACCAGTGATGCTGGCTGTCCCGCTGAATTACTCCAGCATTTTGTGTCTGTCTTTGATGAAAACAAGCCATTCACCCCAACCCGTCCAAGCCCAATAAGATGCCTCATCTAAGCTAGACCTATTTGTTTACATTTGACCCATATCCAAACAAATGTTTTTTATCCATGCCTTCTAAATGTTGTTTCTGTACCCGCCACAACCACTTCATCTGGAACGTTCCACCCCCAGTGTAAAAAGATTGTCCCTCAGGCTGCTATTGTCTATCCCCTCTCACATTACACCGATGTCCCTATTTCTTCATTTCCCTATCCAGGGAAACAAAAAACTGTACAGTCACCATTTCTATTCCCCTTATTATTTTAAACACCTCTATAAATCATTACCCCTCAGCCCCCTGCACTGCAAGGAATAACGTCCTTGACTAACTCATCTCTCCCTATAGCTCAGGCCTTCAAATCCTGCCATTAACCTTGTCAATTTCTAGTTTAGTGTTACAGCATGAAACAAGCCCTGTGGCCCACTGAGTCCATGCTGGCCAGCAATCATCCATATACTAGTTCTATCCCACACTCTAGGGACGATTTACAGAAGCCAATTAACCTACAACCCTGCACGTCTTTGGAATGTGGGAGGGGGGGAGGGGGAGGGGTAGTGAAAATGTTCCACTGAACTGAAAAACCTTGAACGCAGTCATGTTTCAAATCGCGGAGATAGAATGCGGAAGGGACGTGCAGAATGCGATTGGGTGAACGACAACGTTGACAAGGAAAGTTAATTTTAAACTCGACAGTTTGAAGAAGGGTCTCGACCCGAAACGTCACCCATTCCTTCTCTCCAGAGATGCTGCCTGACCTGCTGAGTTACTCCAGTTTTTTGTGTCTATCCTCGGCAGTCTGATACATCAGCGTAACATGCAAGAGCATGAAACAGAACAGTGTCGTCACATGTTTAGAGAGAAGACACGTTTAGACGCAGCACAGTGGTGCAGCTGATAGAGCTGCTGCCTCGCAGCGTCACGGTCCCGGGTTCGAGCCCTGCCCTCGGGTGCTGTATGTGTAGCGTTTGCACATTCTCTCTGCGACTGCGTGGGTTTCCTCCCACATCCGAAAGACGAGCGGTGTTTGTGGGTTAATTGGCCTCTTTAAAAATGCCGCCCGCCTGTCTCTATGTTGTGTCTCTAAACTTAGTTATCCAATGCAAACACAATTAGTAACAATAAAGGACGTGAAAAGTTCAGCGCCTTTGTATCCGTCCAGGCTTGTTATAATGAGCGCTTATACAGGGGGATCCGCTTTCTACCAGAGAGCTTTGCACACTTAAATCCCTGTCCGAGTGTCGGTCCGAGTCCAGACTTCATGTCCAAACACCGCTTTGCAGCCTGCGCCTGAGTTACTATTTAAAGCGCCATTTTACGCTAGGTCGTTAAAAAGTTACAGAGGCCTTCGATTCTCTTCAGCCCGGCGCCCAATGTTTACATGTAGTTTGATCGCAAAAGAACGATCTTCGAGCGTGAAAAAAAATTATCGAGGGTTGAATGAACTCACCCGAACATTGCAAATAAAATAACTTTTCTCGCTGGAAGTTGCAAACCGCTCGGGTGTGCATTTAGTGCACTGCACTGATTACTTCTAGTGTAACTGACTCTCCTCATGGGAACGTGTGTATTTAGGTAAAGCCTTGTGTGCACGACATGTTCACAGCTTGCAAGTTCCAGCTTCGGAACCCTCGATATATACCGACATGTGTTGGGTCGCGCCGTACCTGAGTCGGGCGTTGAGGCGAGTTGCAGTACGAGCCGTTACAAAACCGCACCTCAACTTGCCTTCACTTGTGGCGAGGGTTTCACTCGCTACTGGGAGCTTTTGATTCTGCCCGCAGGGAGACAGACTGGTGAAGTTGAATGTATTGCACCACCGGCCACAGCCGACAGTGGCGCTACTGAGCGAGTTCGGTGGCCGGCAACGTTGCAGTGCCAGTGAAATAGTCAAACAGAATGTGTGGGAAGGAACTACAGAGATGTTGGTTTAAAGCGAAGATGGACACAAAAAGTCGGAGTAACTCAGCGGGCCAGGCAGCATCTCTGGGGAAAAGGAATAGGGGACATTTCGGGTCGAGAACCTTCTTCAAACTGAGCACCTCATGTTCGTGTGTCTATCTTCGGTTTAAACCAGCATCTGCAGTACTTTCCTACATATTTTTCTTTTATTTTCATTGATTTTGAAGCACTGAAACAGGCCCCTCGGCCCATCTCGTCAATGTCGACCAAGATGTCCCATCTACCTGCCCGCGTTTGGCCCTTATCCCTCGAAACTTTCCTGTATTCACTGGAATTTAGACTTGTATTCACTGGAATTTAGAAGGATGAGAGGGGATCTTATAGAAACATATAGAATTATTAAGGGATTGGACACGCTAGATGCAGGAAACATGAGTCCAGAACCGGGGGCCACAGTTTTAGAATAAGGGGTAGGCCATTTAGAACTGAGATGAGGAAAAACCTTTTCATGCAGAGTTGTGAATTTGTGGAATTCTCTGTCTCAGAAGGCAGTGGAGGCCGATTCACTGGATGCATTCAAAAGAGAGTTCGATAGAGCTCTTAGGGCTAGTGGAATCAAGGGCTATGGGGAGAAGGCAGGAACTGGGTACTAATTGTGGATGATCAGCCATGATCATATTGAATGGCGGTGCTGGTTCGAAGGGCTGAATGGCTTCCTCCTGCACCTAATGTCTATGTGTCTACAGTGTGTATCTATGTATCGATCCACATCCCTGTCCAAATGTCCCAGTACCAACCTCAACTACCTCCTCTGGCAGCTGGTTCCAAATCTCCACCATCTTCTGAAAAACTTGCCCCTCAGGTTCCTATTAAATCTTTCTCTACTCACCTTAAATCTATGTCCTCTGGTTCTTGTAAAAACAAGGAACTGCAGATGCTGGTTTATACCACAGATAGATTCAAAGTGCTGGAGTAACTCAGTTGGCCAGGCATCATCACTGGAGAAAAAGGATTAGGTGACATTTTGTGTCAGGACTCTTCTTCAGACTGAATGTAGGGGGTGGGGTGAGAGCCAGAGGAGAGAAAAGACCAGAACAAATCAGGGTCAGCAAAGGACCTAAAGCAGGGTTGAACCTTGCTTGGCCCATTGTTGGCTGGGGAAGGTGTGATCTCAAGAATCTGAGGTGACCTGTAGAACTGGTGAAATGACCAGGGTGGTGGAAGGGGGGCTCATTTACCCGGTTCCTGAGAACCATCTGAGGCAGGATAGGTACCCTGCCCAAAGGCCCATTGGCCGGTGTAACCGGGAGGGAGCTGTAGATGTTGCATGTGAGGAGCGTGGGCTGGTGGGAGGATGACCCGGGGTATTGCCTCCAGCACCTTAATGGTCGGCCGCAGGAGCTGTTCCTGGGACACTGAGATGTCCAGGAGAGGAGAGGGATGTTGGTTCGTGCAAGTGCTCCAGTACATCGAGCGGGTGGACCGACCAGCCTTTGGACTTTGAATAATGACGCCAAAACACGGTGGCGCCCGCATGTGTAATATATGCAAAAAAATCATTGTGCAGTTGCACATGTGACAAATAAAACACTATTCAACCTATTGAACTATTGAGCGTCTGACACCTCATTCTCATAGAGTCATAGATTGATACAGTGTGGAAACAGCCCCTTCAGCCCAACTCGCCCACACCTGCCAACAATGTCCCAGCTACCCTAGTCCCACGTGCCTGCGCTTGGTCCATAAAAATGCCACCCCCTACTCTCAATCTCTTCATCTTCGCCACATCTGCTCCCAAGGTTTTCCATTCGAGATGTCCTCTGCCTTTAGTAAGTGTGGTTCCTCCCCCTGCTGTCAAAGATGGATCCCTCACCCCCTTCTCCTCTGTGTCCCATAGTTCTGCTCTCACTGCCCCTTGCCCCCAGACCAGAAAAAGGATAGAGTTCCCCTGATCCTCACATTTCATCCAGTCCAGTATGCTCCAATAGAAAAAGGATAGAGTTCCCCTGATCCTTACATTTCATCCAGTGCATTATGCTCCAATATTTCCGTCCCCTTCAACATGACCTCACCGCGAGACACATCCCCAACTCTTCCTGTTTTCTTCAGAGACTGATCCCTCCACAAATCCCCGGTTCACTCACCTCTTCAACCAACACCATCCCCTCCCCAGGTACTCTCCCCTGCAACCGCAGGAGATGTAACACCTGCTCTTTTACATCCTCTGTCATATCCATCCAGTGATTCCAACAGCCCTTCCAGGTTAGAGAGACGTTCACGTGCACCTCCTCTAACTTCATCTATTGCACCTGATGTTCCAGCTGTGCACCATGTGCATCAGCGAGAGCAAATGTAGATGAGGCAACTGTGTCACCGAACACCACCGAAACCTGCCAGAATTGCCAGAGGAGGTCATTGAGGCAGGGACTGTCCCAACGTTTAAGAAACAGTTAGACAGATACATGGATAGCACAGGTTTGGAGGGATATGAGCCAAACGTGGGCCGGTGCGACTAGTGCGGCTGGAACATGTTGCCGGTGCGGGCAAGATGGGCCTATTTCCAGGCTGTATCACTCTATGACTCTATGACCTGCTAGGTCTCCTAGTTACTGACAATTTTAACTCCCCTTCACATTCCCCTATTGACCTTTCTGTGTTGGGCCTCCTTCATTGCGAGAGTGAGAGCACAAACAAACTGAAGGAACAGCACCTCATATGCTGTTTGGGTATCATGCAACCCAATGGTATGAATATTGAATTTTCAAATATTAGGTCACAAACCTAAAACCGGCCAACTCAACCTCTCCCTACAGGTCAACCCCTCTAGTTGTGGGAACATCCTCGTGAATTCTCTCTGTCCTGGCAATGTCCTTGTAAGTCATCTGGGCACCCTTTCCAGCTTGACAACATCTTTCCTACAACATAGAACTGAACACTATACTCTAAATGCGGTCTCACAAACGTCTTATACAACTGCAACATGACCTCCTAATTTCTGTGCTCAAATGCTCTCACTGATGAAGGCGATGTACCGAATGCCTTTTTGACCACCTTGTCGACCTGCGACTCGACCTTCAAGGAACCATGCACCTGCATTCCTAGATCCCTCTGCTCTCCAACACTCCCCAGAGCCGTACCATTCACTCTGTAGGTCCTGCCCATGTTAGATTTACCAAAATGCAACACCTCACATTTCTCTGTATTAAATTCCATCAACCATTCTCCAGCCCACCTGTCCAATCGATCAAGATCCTGCTGCAATTTTTCACAACCATCTTCACTGTCTTCAAAACCATCCACTTTTGTATCATCAGCAAACTTTCTATTCTTGCCATGTATGTTCTCATCCAAATCATTGATATAAATGACAAACAGTAACAGCCCAGCGCCGAACTCTGAGGTACACCACTAGTCACAGGCCACCAGTTTGAGAAGCTACCCTCCACCATTACCCTTTACTTCCTCCCATGAAGCCAATTTTCTATCGATTCAGCAATCTCTCCTTTGATCCCATGCAATCCAACGCTCCAGAGCAGCATACCGTGGTAATTTAGCAATGTATGTGCCAACAGACACAGCTATCTAAAATCAGTCTGAAGAAGGGTCTCGACCCAAAAAGTCACCCATTCCTTCTCTCCAGAGATGCTGCCTGACCCGTTGAGTTACTCCAGCATTTTGTGATACCTTCGATTTGTACCAGTATCTGCAGTTATTTTCCTTCACAGCTATCTAAACTATATGATAGCAGCACTAAAGAGGCTTTTAAAAAAGCTTTTAGCAAGGCACATGGATATGTGTAGAATGGAGGGCTATGGATCATGTGCAGGCAGATGAAATTAGTTTACGCTGGCATCATGTTCGACACAGACATTGTGGGTCGAAGGGCCTGTTCCTGTGCTGTACTATTCTGTGTTCTATGTACACCTCCTCCCAACTGCTTCCTTTAATGAGCCTATTTTATTGCCCCAATCTCACCCTCCCCATTGTGTCTCGAGTGATGGTGAAACTTTTTTCGTGCAGAGAAAGTAAGTTGCCATGTGTCGGAGCAAGACGAAGGATACAGAGAAGATTTACAAGGATGCTGCCAGGACTCGAGGGCCTGAGCTACAGGGAGAGGTTGAGCAGGCGAGGACCCTCTTCCTTGGAGTGCAGGAGGATGAGGAGTAATCCGTTCAAAGTGCACAAAATCATGAGAGGAATAGATTGGGAAGATGCACAAAGTCTTGTGCCCAGAGTAGGGGACTCTGGAACCAGAGGAGATAGGTTTAAGGTGAGGGGAGAAAGATTGAATGGGAACCAGAGGGGTAACATTTTCACAAAAAGGGTGGTGGGTGTATGGAGCGAGCTGCCAGAGGAGGCAGTTGAGGCAGGCATTATCACAATGTTTAAAAATCATTGAATGTCTGCAATGAAGCAGAGGAGAATCACACTGTACTTTTGCTGATGGAAAGACTGTTCTGAACCCTGATAATGGAAACATTCTACCCAGTTTCGTACAAGCAACTGTAGTCCGTGGCCTATTAGAAAAAACAGGCAGACAACCGAATTTGTTTAACCTCTTTATTCTACTCACCCAGGTGGGAGAGAGCCTAGGCACCGGAGAGTTCAGAAACACTCAGGCAGCTAGTGTAGTCTCTCTCTCCGAAAGCTTACATTTACACACATTTTATACCCTAAATACATGTGCCATTATTTTTCCATCGCTGCCTTATATGGCAAGTTTACAATGCACTATAAATCTTTATGTGTCCTTCGGGACCTCCGTGTCGTGGTGTCCATCGTTACCTCTTCTTTCTTGGGAACAAAGGGCAGTCCATGTGGCAAGATGTTCTTCTTAACACTTCAAAGCTTTGAGGCCAGTTGCTGATATCAGAGGATACGATCAGCCATAAACCGCGCTTCCATGCTGACAACAGGATGCCCCAGGAATAATCCGAGCTGGAGCTTTTACACTTCTGCAATAAAACCCACATTGCTGCATTCATAATGTTAGCCCTTACATTTACAAGGCTGATCTCCCATCACTTCCTCTGTGTGTGCCATCAAAGATCACTCCGAGTTCCGCTCTCTAGTATTAATCTGTTTAAACACTGAAGACAGTGAAACAATCTGTTGTTTCCACGGAAGAGATGCATGATGCGTTCACTTATAGCAACCGCTTGCCACTACCTGTGCCATTTAATCAGTAATCAAACATTCAGTCCCTCTTGTGAGTTCCTGCACAAGATTCATAGAAACATAGAAACCTGGAAAATAGGTGCAGGAGGAGGCCATTCGGCCCTTCGAGCCAGCACCGCCATTCATTGTGATCATGGCTGATCATCCACAATCAGTAACCCGTGCCTGCCTTCTCCCCATATCCCTGAATTCCACTAGCCAATAGAGCTTTATCTAACTCTTTCCTAAATCCATCCAGTGAGTTGGCCTCCACTGCCTTCTGTGGCAGAGAATTCCACAAATTCACAACTCTCTGGGTGAAAAAGTTCCTTCTCACCTCAGTTTTAAATGGCCTCCCCTTTAATCTAAGGCTGTGCCCCCTGGTTCTGGACTCCCCCAACATTGGGAATATTTTCCCTGCATCTAGCTTGTCCAGTCCTTTTATAATTTTATATGTCTCTATAAGATCCCATCTCTTCCTTCTAAACTCCAGTGAATACAAGCCTAGTCTTTTCAATCTTTCCTCGTATGACAGTCCCGCCATCCAAGGGATCAATCACGTGAACCTACGCTGCACTGCCTCAATTACAAGGATGACCTTCCACAAATTAGAAGACCAAAACTGTACACAATACTCCAGATGAGGTCTACCCATGAGTTGGGTAGGGCATTTACGACTAAGGTAAGAAAACAACCTCACATTTATCTATATTATACTGCATCTGCCACGCATCTGCCCACTTACGCAACCTGTCCAGGTCACCCTGCAATCTCCTAACATCTTCTTTGCAGTTCCCACTGCCACCCAGCTTTGTGTCATCTACAAACTTGCTAGTGTTGCTTCCAATTCCTTCCTCCAAGTCATTAATATATATGGTAAACAGTTGTGGCCCCAACACCGAGCCTTGCAGCATTCCACTCGCCACTGCCTGCCATTCTGAAAAGGACCCGTTTACTCCTACTCTTTGCTTCCTGTCCGCCAACCAATTCTCTAACCATGTCAACATCTTACCCCCAATATCATGTGCTCTAATTTTGCTCACCAATCTCCCGTGGTCGGGTAGACCACTGCATTCTCTTCAATTAAAAAAAATAAGACATGATCATGATCTCTGGAACTTTTAATAGGTGCTCATTTGGTTGTTTGTCGGGTACATTCCACTGGGTGGCGCCGTCAGCAATGGCAGCCTCGCCAACGATCTGTATGGCTTTTCGTTTTTTTTGTTATTTTTAGGGTGATTTTAAAAGTATGTTTAATGTTCTCTGGTTTGTTTTATGTGGGGGGTGGGGGAGGGTTCAGGGGAAACTTTTTCTCAATCCCTTACCTTGCCGGAGATGCAAATATTTTCCGGATCGTATCTCCGGTCGCTCTGCAGCCTGACATCATGGAGCTGGTGGGCTTCCTCAAGGCTGACTTTGAGCCCCACTACGGGGCAGTGGACTTACCATTGGAGCCTGCGATCCCTTGCCTGGGATCAACACCTGTGGATTCCAGCATCGAGGAGCTCGCAGTCTCGGGTAGAGACTGATGTCAAGAAGCTCGAAAGTCGCAGGAGGTTCGACTAGGCCCGACCTGGGGTCTGATCGCCCGGCGTGAAGAGCTGAGATCCCCCGATGCGGGAGCTTGATCGCCCCAACGCAGGGCCCGACTGCCGACTATGGAGGCCAGGATCGCCCGTCAATGGAAGGCTCAAGGCCCCCGACTGTGGGAGAACAAAGAAGGGAAGAGATTGAACTTTTTTTCGCTTTCCTTCACAGTGAGGAATGTGGAAGAGTCACTACGGTGGATGTTTATGTTAAAATGTATTTTTTTGTGTTTTGTTGCTTTTTATTGGTATGACTGTATGGCATATCAAATTCCTTGTATGTTGCAAAACATACTTGGCTAATAAAGTCTAATTATGATTATGAAATGTTTCCTGTGGCAGAGTGGTCTCGACCCAGTCAGACAGAGTGTTAGAAAGTTGGGTAGGGCATTTACGACGTAAGATGCAACGGATAGAGAAATAAAGTTTTCAGACTTCTCTACCCTGGAAGGCCCTGGAGGTTCAGGCCTTGTTTATTCAAAAAAGAGATTTGAAGATTTATGTGCCTTAAGAAATTAAGAGACGTAGAGAGTAGGATAGAAAAAATGGTGCGGAGGTGGAACTTTAATATTTTATTGATAGTGAGCAGTCGTGGTATTAGTAATGGTTTACTATCGTCACATGTATCGAGATACTGTTTCGCAAATAGTCCAGGTCATTCACACCATCCAGATCATGAGTATAATCACACCACATCCGTACAACGAGCAATGGATAAAGAGAACGCGAACAGAATGCAGAATATAAAGTCACAGCCACAAATAAATGTGCACGTTGAAAATGAAAGCTGCACGGGGCTTAACAAGGAAGATTGTAAGATCCAAACTATACCCTTAGCTTATAGGAGAACCATTCAGTAATCTGATATCAGCCGGGATGAAAATGTTCTTGAATTAGATTGTTTGTGGTTTCAAGCTTTTGTATCATCAGCCTGATGGGAGAGAGGGGAAGAGGTTATGACCAGGGTGTGTGGGCCTTTACCGGAGCAGTAGAAAGTGTAGATGGAATTAATGGCGGGGCGGCTGGTCTGTGTGATGGGCTGGTCTGTGGGATGGGCTGGGCTGTGTGATGGGCTGGGCTGTGTGATGGGCTGGTCTGTGTGATGGACTGGGCTGTGTGATGGGCTGGGCTGTGTAATGGGCTGTGTGATGGGCTGGGCTGTATGATGGGCTGGGCTGTGTGATGGGCTGGGCTGTGTGATGGGCTGGGCTGGGCTGTGTGATGGGCTGGGCTGTGTGATGGGCTGGGCTGTGTGATGGGCTGGGCTGTGTGATGGGCTGGGCTGCATCCACAACTCTCTACAATGTCTTCTGGTCTTACTGCCTTCCTCTGTTGGCTTCTGAACAACTGAATTGCACCTTTGTCAACTGGTAATTTATTGGTAGACGGCACCACTTTGGTTCAACTCTGACCCCGGCATAAAATTATGTTCCCCTCTGCCCTTGGACGTCAATAAGAAGTCAAGTCTTATTTCAAGGGGGCAAGGACACAAAAACAGGGATGTGATACCGAGGCTTTATAAAGCGCTGGTCAGGCTGCATTTGGAGTATGGTGAGCAATTGTGGGCACCATACCTGAGGAAGGATATTCTGGCACTGGACAGGATCCAGAGGAGGTTTACAAGGATGATCCCAGGAACATATGATGAGCATGCACTAGGCCTGTACTCGTTGGAGTTTAGAGGAATGAGGGAGGACCACGTTTGAATGCACCAAAGAGTGAAAGGCTTGGATAGAGTGACTGAGGAGGGGATGTTTCCACTAGTGGGAGAGTCCAGGACTGGACTACATCGCCTTAGAATTAAAGGATGTTTCTTTATGAAGAAAATGAGAAGGAATTTATTTAGTCAGAGGCTGGTGAATCTGTGGAATTCGTTGCCACAGAAGGCTGTGGCGGCCAAGTCAATGGATATTTTTAAAACAGAGATAGATTCTTGATTAGTACGGCTGCCAAGGGTTATGTGGAGAAGGCTTGGAGAGAGAGATAGATCAGCCATGATTGAATGGCGAAGTAGACTTGATGGGCCGAATGGCCTAATTCTGCTCCGATCACTGATGACGACCTTATGAAGTCGTCGCTTGACGCTGAATCAAGCATCCCTTGAATGTTGAGCCAAAGGATCGGAAGAACAGGTCTGCTTACCAAAAGAATACAAATGGAAGTGACGAAAAGAGGCAGGCACAGAGGAAGAGAGCTAGTCTTTACGCAGGTAAAGTAAGAAAAAGGGGATAGATAAATTCGAGACTCCGGTTCACAGCTCAGGGCCGTGAGCAGTAGTGAGCCCGGAACTGCCCAGAGTAATCCTGTTTATTGCAGTCACTCGTGTCAATTACCGAGCGCGGACATTAGCTGTTTATTCAAATGGAAAGAGCTGGAGATGTTTGTGAGATGGGGTGTGCGGAACTGTGATGTAATTTGGTCTCCCAGTGGAGAAGGATGACGTATAAATCAGGCTGCACGGTGAATCGCTTCAGTGTGGCATCTGTACGTTTGCATTAACGAAATCTTGCTCCTATCCATCACAGAATGCAGGGAATAGAGGCGGCTGATGCGACCATGATTTGCTACCCGATTCTTGCAATTATCGGTATACCAGGTGAGTTATTGTGTTGCCACCTCCTTCGCTTTACTTCTGATTATCTGTATTCCTTAGGAATATCTCCTCTTTTGAGTTTCAATCTAGTTTCTTGTCACGTGAAGCGAGGTACAGTGAAAAGCCCTTCTTCCATGCTAACCAGTCAGGAGAATGAAAATGCATGATTGCAACCGAGCCGTCCACAGTGTACGAATACATGATCACGATAATAACGTGAATAACGTTTAGTGCAAGATAAATCCAGTAAAGTCCGATCAAGGATATGTGAAGTGAGGAAATGCAGATGCTGGTTTAAACCGAAGACAGACTCGAAAAGCTGAAGTAAATCGGCGGGTCAGGCAGCATCTGTGGAGAAAAGGAATAGGTGCCCTTTTCGGGTCGAGACCCTTCTTCTGATTGAGAGTCAGGGGGAAGTGGAACGAGAGATATACACGGTATTTAGGACAAATGGATGGCAGGAATGCCGATTCATTTCTCCAGAGTTGCAGCCTGTCTGATCAAAGATAGTCCGAGGGTTTCCAATGAGGTAGAAAGTAACTATGAAGCTACAACCTGACTCTTAGACCCAATGCCCCGATCGATGAAGGCAATTGGTCCGTTGTTGAATATTCAACATCGTCCCCCTTCACACAGCCAATGATGTCTGCCCTGCAATATTGACGGCAGCAGTTACAATGTCCCCGGTTCAGTTATTCCCAGCGTTTCCATGGCCAAAGACACGGTCTCGATGCTGGTGTTTCTCTCTGGTAATTACCTGCCTTGTCATCTTGTTACAGCAAACGTTCTCTCTCTGGTGGTCCTGTCCCGGAGAATGTGCGGCCTCTCCAAAGTGGTCATCCGTTACATGCTAACTATGGCAGTCGCAGACACAATGGTCTGTATATTTAATGTCATCGTGAGAAACGTCCTCAGCTATCATTTTCCGCATTCATTCCTGGCATACACCTGTACGTGTCGTCTTACATCCTTTATACAAAAATCCTGCGTGCAATTCTCCGTCTGGTCAACAGTGTCATTCACAGTCGACCGCTTCTTCGCCATTTGTTGCCAGAAATTAAAATCAAAATACTGCACCGAGAGAACCGCCGCAGTGATTCTAACGGCTGTGTGTTTGTTCAGCTTTTTGATCCATATTCCAGTTTATTTTCTGTATGAGCCCCGCTATGTTGCCGGTGATATACGATGGGGCTGCCGTACAGTTACGGAATATGCTTCATCGCCCGCATGGAAGACGTACAAATGGTTCTCCAAACTGTTGGTACCGCTGCTGCCACTGCCGCTGGTACTGCTGTTAAATTCACTGACCGTCAGGCACATTGTACAGGTCAGTCGAATTCGCAGCGCCCTGAAGCGCCGCGTGGACGGTAATATCTGTGATCCCGAGATCAGAAACCGGAGGACTTCAATGATTCTGTTATTTGCCATCTCGGGCAGCTTCACTGCGCTGTGGACTCCGGTTACGATACTCGACTTGCGTTTCGAAGTCACGCAGAGTTTTGCGGTCAACGCCCCGAGGTCTCTTTATCTCGCGATTAGAATAGCGCTTCTGCTCATGTATCTGAGTTCCTGCACAAACACTTGTATTTATGCTCTTGTCCAGAGGAGGTTCCGGGAGGAAGCGAAGAAGGTGATAGCTTATCCATTTATTATTATTGTCCGGTTTTTAAAAAATAATTAGACCGTCGCGTTGAATCGAAGCTCGTTGCTCAGTTTCTTGCTTTACCGGCCATTTAACTACCCTTCCCATTCCCAAACCCACTTATCTGACCTTGTCCTCCTCCGTTGTCAGAGAGAGGCCACACGCAGACTGGAGGAACAGCACCTCGTATTCTGCTGGCTTAGCTTAGAACCCAACGGTATGAAGATTGATGTGGAGGAAGGAACTACAGATGGGCGTTCAAACCGAAGACAGACACAAAATGCTTGAATAACTCAGCCGGGCAGGCAGCATCTCGGGAGAGAAGGAATGGTAAACGTCACCCATTCCTTCCCTCCACAGGTGCCCCCTGTCCCGCTGCGATACTCCAGCATTTTGTATCTACCTTCGGTATGAAGACTGAATTCTCCAATGTTAACTAATATCCCCTACACCCTCTCTCCCTTTCATGTGGCCCTAACCCGGAACGGCACCCGTTCCTCCCACTATCCCCCCACCCCATGTTCCCTTCCATCGATATCCCTCCCTCTGGCTTTACATTTCACTCCCCTTCTTTCCACACCTAACACGATTTTGTATCCTTTTCACCTTTAGCCGTTTTCATTATTTTCAGCCATCTGCCAATCACCCCTCCCCTCACCCGAATCCACGTAATACTTGTGTTGGGAGGAACTGCAGGAGCTAGTTTCTAACGAAGATAGACATAACGTGCTGGAGTAACTCAGCGGGTCAGGCAGCATATCTGAAGGGAAAAAAATGTGACGTTTCGGCTCGGAACTTTTCTTCAGACTGAAAGAAACGTCACCTATTATTTTTCTTCAGAGATGCTGCCTGACCCGCTGAGTTACTCCAGCACTTTGTACCTCTGAAGGAACGTTCCGACACGAAAGATCACCTTATCCTTGTTCTCCAGAGATGCTGCCTGATTTACTGCAGCACTTTGCGTCTATCCACCTCCTACTTGCCAGGCTTTATTCCGGCCCCACGTCTCTTTTGCAGCTTTCTCCCCCTACCACAATCAGTATGAAAGAGAGGCTCGACCGGAACCGTCGTCTGTCAATTCCCGCCACAGATGCTGCCTGACCCGTTGAGTTCCATCAGCACGTTGTATTCTGATCCTAAAACATCGCGCTGTTGATTTAAAGCCGAAGGGTTGGATGACCGGCCAGTGTAAGGTTCCAAACAATGTAACCTAATGTTCAATTATAATTTAATCCATTTTTGCCTTGTTGCCATTTTTGCCTAAAAATCAAACGGATTTTTTAAAAAACGGAAAAACCTGGAAATACTCAGCAGGTCGGGCGGGCGGGCCTCTGCGAAGAGAAACAGAGTCAATATTCCAGATAGAAAGGCTGCACACCAGACCTTACCAGCTTGTGAGATAGTAGGAAAATCAAATAATGTCACGGTAGACGCTGAATATCTAAAATAAGAACAATTTTGATTGAATATCTTTGTCCTAAAAGATTGGCTCGGTTTCTATTCTCACAGATGCTGCTTGGCCAATATTTCCTGCGTGTTCGGTTTACGTTTTCGTTTCAGCATTTGCAGATTTTTGTTTAGATTATCACTTTTCAAATGGCAGTCGTCCAATCTCAGACCCGAACGTTAAAATATGTTACAATCAGATGACAATTTAGCGGGCTTTCAGTACGAATCGCAGAATCATTGAAATGTACAAAGAAAAGGCAACAAAATGGAGATACACGGAACTGCAGGTGCCAGAATCTTGAGCAAAACATAAAGTGCGGGAGGAACTTACCGGGTCAGGCCACTCTCGTGGAGGGAATGGATAAGTAAGATTTCGGGTCGGGATCATTTTTCAGAAAAGAGAGCAATCAGCCCATCGCGTCAATTCTGGCCCAAAACTGTGCTAATCCCACTTAACTGTTGATGGTCCCAACCAGACCGGTTAGGGCTCTTCCACTGTTGAAATCTGAAGGGCACAGGATTGTTTCTGAAACGTGGCGACTCTTTGTGTTCTATATCAGAAGTGTACTGTTATTAGAATAAATGTTTGACCATATTTATGCATGGCTGTGGTTATGTAGAGCATGATTTTACTGAATTGATAGCAAAACAAATAATGTAACTGTATCTATCTACTTGCGACAGTAAAGTATCATTGAACCGCTGAGTTTCGGATCACCATCATTTATTGAGTGAATATATGTGTTTATAATTATCCATCTACCAACGTCCTCTCGTTACAGGGCACGGCTGCACGTTCACTTTGTTTTTCCCAAGAGGTAGCGGGCTGTGTTTAATAACGTTGCTATTTCACAGTCAACTTACAAAGGAATTACAAATGATCGCAATACTCGACAGGTCAGGCGGCATCTATGAAACAAGAAATAGGAAGGATGTTACGGACGAAAGTCCTTGGTCGGAACTGACAGGAGATGGGAATCTCGCCGGAGGGAGGTGCAGAACTTCTTTAAGGCACGGGTATTCCTGGAAAGAGCAGTGGCAGTGAATTTAACATTGAAGGAAAAGACGTGAAGCAGTGAAGAATCTGACCACGCCGCTGCGAAATTCGAAACCGTGTTGGGTAAATGTTGAAATGTACTAATAAGAATAGTGCAGGTGGACAATTTACACCGAGCCGAGATGCAGAGAGCTTGAAACGGTAGCGTTTGGTTATTGTCCGTCCATTCGCATCAAGTACTGGAGATGTGGTCTGAACAGTAGAAGCCATTATCGCGTGGAAAATCACGAGGGGAATGGATAGGGTGAATGCACATTGTATGTTACCCAGATTAGGAGAATCAAGAACCAGAGGACATTGGCTTACGGTGAGAGAGGAAATATTTAATAGGAACCTGAGGGGCAACTTTTACACTGAGCCGCTCTTGCGTATATGGGACGATCTGCCAAAGGAGGTAGTAGAGGCAGGTACAAAACTGTAACAACATTTTAAAGAGCGTAAGAAGGAACTGTAGATGCTGATTGACAGCAAAGATAGACAGAAATGCTGGAGTAACTCAGCGGATCAGGCAGCATCTCTGGAGAAAGGGAATAAGTGGGGTTTCGGGTCGAGACCCTGCTCCAGATTGGGAGACAGGGGAAAGGGAAAGGAGAAATATAGAAAGTAAATGGAACGAATGAATGAAGGAAATATAAAAAGCAACGACGCTCAAGGAAATGTGGAACCCACAATGGTCCATTGTTGGTGTGGGGTAGATGATAACAAGTTGTACAGACTGTGAAATATGAGGTGCAGTTTCTCTAATTTGTATTTGGCCTCACTCTGACAATGGAGGAGGCCTGGAATACAAAAACCAATGTGGGAATGGGAAAGGGAGTAAACGTGTTTGGCAACCGGGAGGTCACGTATGTCGAGGCGGTCTGAGCGAAGGTGCTCAGCAAAACGATCGCCGAGTTTGCGCTTGGTCTCGCCGATATATAGGAATCCACACCTGAAACAACCGATGCAGTAGATGACGTTGCACTACGTGCAAGTGATCCTCACCCTACGTGCAAGTTTCACCAGAAAGGACCGTCGGGATCCCTGGACAGAGTCGAGGGAGGAGGTATAGGGACAGGTGTTGCATCTCCTGTGGTTACAGGGGAAGGTACCTGGGGTGGTTTGTTTGGGAAGGGATGAGTTAACCAGAGTTGCGGAGGGAACATAGAAACATAGAAAATAGGTGCAGGAGTATGCCACTCGGCCCTTCGAGCCAGCACCGCCATTCAATATGATCATGGCTGATCAACCAAAATCAGTACCAGTTCCTGCTTTCTCCCCATATCCCTTGATTCCGTTAGTCTTGAGAGCTATATTTAATTCTCTCTTGAAAACATCCAGTGTCATTTCACGGCAGAGAATTCCACAGAATCACAAATATCTTGTTGATAAAGTTTTTCTTCATCTTAGTCCTAAGAAGCCTACCCCTTGTTCTTAAACTGTAACCCATGGTTCTACACTCCCCCAAAATCGGGAACATTTTTCCTGCATCTACCCTGCCCAATCTCTTAAGAATTTAATGTTTCTATCAGATCCCCTCTCATCCTTCTAAATTCCAGTGAATATAAGCCCTATCGACCCATTCTTTCAACATATGTCAGTCCCGCCATCCCGGGTTTTAACCTGGTGAACCTACGTTGCACTCCCACAATAGCAAGAATGTCCTTCCTCCAATTGGGAGACCAAAACTGCACACAATACTCCAGCCGTGGTCTCACCAGGGCCCTGTACAACTGCAGTAGGACCTACTTCCTCCCATATTCAAATCATCTCGGTATGAAGGCCAACATGCCATTTGCTTTCTTCACTGCCTGCTGCACCTCTATGCTTACTTTCAGTGACTGATGTACAAGGATATCCAGGTCCCCTTGCACCTCCTCTTTTCCTAAACTGACACCATTCAGATAATAATCTGCCTTCTTGTTCTTGCCACCAAAGTGGATGACATCACATTTATCCACATAATACTGCATCTGCGCACTCACCCAACCTATCCAAGGCACCCTGCAGCCTTATAGAGTTCTCCTCGCAGCTCACACTGCCGCCCAGCTTTGTGTCATCCACAAACTTGGAGATGTTACATTTAACGTTTTCACCCAGAGTGTTGTAAATCTGTGGAATCCTGTGCCACGGAAGGCAGTGGATGCCAATTCACTGGATGTTTTCAAGAGAGAATTAGATTTAGCTCTTCGGGCTAAAGGAATCAATGGATATGGGGAAAAGCAGGGACGCGGTGCTGATTTTGGATGATCAGCCACGATCGTATTGAATGGCAGAGCTGTCTCGACGTGGCAACTCCAACAGCCTGACCGCGGGACAAGACGGCAGGGAAGAGAAAAAGACATTCTGGCCTTCCATCACAGTGAGGAGGGACTGGAGGAGACTCACTGTGATGGATGTTTCTTTTTGTTTGGTGTTAGTTGTGATTGTATGTGTTATTGCATTTTTATTGATTAATCTTATTGGTCTTATTGTTCAACTGCGGGTAATGTTTCATTTTACTACACATTTATGTGTATGTAACAAATAAACGACTATTGACTATTGACTATTGAGCTGTCTCGAGCTGTCTCGAGCTGTCTCGAACATCTGAATGGCCGACTCCAGCACCTATTTTCTATGTTGAACCATATTGTATTATTAAATCAATCAAAACATTCAAGGTATTTCCACTGTGAGCTCTCTGCAGTCCCTTATAAAATAAACCTAAAACCGGAATATTCTGTAAGCACATCTGCACTTCCCAGAATAGCGGAATAGTAGAGCCATCGAGTCATAGATTGATACACCCTGGAAACAGGCCTTTCGGCCCAACTTGCCCAAGCCGGACAACATGTCCCAGCTACACTAGTCCCACCTGCCCGCGCTTGGTCCATATCCCTCTAAACCTGTCCTATCCATGTCTAACTGTTGCTTAAATATTGGATAGGCCCAGACTCAACTACCTCCTCTGGCAGCTTGCTCCATACACCCAGCATCCTTTGCGTGAAAAGTTTACCCTCAGATTCCTATCATATTGTTCCCTTCACCTTCAACCATTGCCCTCTTGTCCTCGATTCACCTACTCTAGGCAAGGGACTCCGTGCATCTACCCGATCTATCGATCTGCGGCACGGTGGCGCAGCGGTAGAGTTGCCGCCTTAGAGCGAATGCAGCGCCGGAGACTCAGGTTCGATCCTGACTACGGGCGCCGTCTGTACGGAGTTTGTACGTTCTCCCCGTGACCTGCGTGGGTTTTCTCCGAGATCTTCGGTTTCCTCCCACACTACAAAGACGTACAGGTATGTAGGTTAATAAACTGGGTAAATGTTAAAAAATTAAAAAAAATGTCTCTAGTGTGTGTAGGATAGTGTTAATGTGCGGGGATTGCTGGGCGGCGCGGACTCGGTGGGCCGAAGGGCCTGTTTCCGCGCTGTATCTCTAAATCTAAATCTAAATATCATGATTTTATTCATCTCCATAAGATCACCCCTCATCCTTTATTCCGGCCCCACGTCTCTTTTGCAGCTTTCTCCCCCTACCACAATCGATATGAAAGAGAGGCTCGACCGGAATCGTCGTCTGTCAATTCCCTCCACAGATGCTGCCTGACCCGCTGAGTTCCATCAGCACGTTGTATTCCGATCCTAAAACATCGCGCTGTTGGTTTAAAGCTTAGGGTTTGGATGACCGGCCAATGTAAGGTTACAAACTGCCCGTTACTGCCCCAAATAACTGTGCTAATCCCACTTTACTGTTGATGATCCCAGCCAGACCGGTTAGGGTTCTTCTACTGTTGAAATCTGAAGGGCACAAGATTGTTTCTGAAACGTGGCGACTCCTTGTGTTCTATATCAGAAGTGTACTGTTATTAGAATAAATGGTTGAACATATTTATGCATCACTGTGGTTATGTAGAGCATGAGTTTACTGAATTGATAGCAAAACAAATAACGTCACTGTATCTATCTACTTGTGACAATAAAGTATCATTGAACCGCTGAGTTTCGGATCACCATCATTTATTGAGTGAATACATGTGTTTATAATTATCCATCTACCAACGTCCTCTCGTTACAGGGGCACGGCTGCACGTTCACTTTGTTTTTCCCCAAGAGATAGCGGGTGGTGTTTAATAACATTCCTATTTCACAGTCAACTTACAATGGAATTACAAATGATGGCAATGCTCGACAGGTCAGGCGGCATCTATGAAACAAGAAATAGGAATGATGTTACGGACGAAAGTCCTTGGTCAGAACTGACAGGAGATGGGAATCTCGCCGGAGGGAGGTGCAGAACTTCTTTAAGGCACGGGTATTCCTGGAAAGAGTAGTGACAGTGAATTTAACATTGAAGGAAAATACGTGAAAATACGACGACGCCGCCACGAAATTCGAAACCGTGTTGAGTAAATGTTGAAATGTACTAATAAGAATGGTGCAGGTGGACAATTTACACCGAACCGAGATGCAGAGAGCTTGAAACGGCAGCGTTGGGTTATTGTCCATCCATTAGCATCAAGTACTGGAGATGTGGTCTGAACAGTGGAAGCCAGTGGAAAATCACGAGGGGAATGGATAGGGTGAATGCACATTGTATGTTACCCAGATTGGGAGAGAATCAAGAACCAGAGGACATTGGCTTACGGTGAGAGAGGAAATATTTAATAGGAACCTGAGGGGCAACTTTTACACTGAGCCGCTCTTGCGTAAATGGAACGATCTGCCAAAGGAGATAGTAGAGGCTGGTACGAAACTGGAACAACATTTTAAAGAGCGTAAGAAGGGACTGCAGATGCAAAGATCGACACACATGCTGGAGTAACTCAGCGGATCAGGCAGCATCTCTGGAGAAAAGGATTAAGTGGGATTTCGGGTCGAGACCCTTCTTCAGATTGGGAGACAGGGGAAAGGGAAAGGAGAAATATAGAAAGTCAATGGAACGAATGAATGAAGGAAATATAAAAAACAACGATGCTCAAGGAAATGTGGAACCCACAATGGTCCATTGTAGGTGTGAGGTAGGTGATAAAAAGTTATACAGACTGTGAAACTCAACAGGACGGCAGTGAAACTAGTATGACGACTAGGGTGCAGGAGCAACGGAGAGAGGTGGGATGCAAGGGGTTACCTGAAGATAGATAAATCAATATTCATACCGCTGGTTTGTAAGCTGCCCAAGCGAAATATGAGGTGCTGTTTCTCTACTTTGTATTTGGCCTCACTCTGACAATGGAGGAGGCCTGGAATAGAAAGGTCAATATTGGAATGGGAAGGGGAGTAAACGTGTTTGGCAACCGGGAGGTCACGTATGTCGAGGCGGTCTGAGCGAAGGTGCTCAGCAAAACGAACGCCGAGTTTGCTCTTGGTCTCGCCGATATATGGGAATCTACACCTGAAACAACCGATACAGCAGATGATGTTGCACTACGTGCAAGTGAACCTCAACTTAGGTGCAAGTCTCACCTGAAAGGACTGTCGGGGTCCCTGGACAGAGTCGAGGGAGGAGGTATAGGGACAGGTGTCGCATCTGCTGTAGTTACAGGGGAAGGTACCTGGGGTGGGGGTTGGTTTGTTTGGGAAGGAATGAGTTAGCCAGAGTTGCGGAGGGAACATGGAAATATAGTAAATAGGTGCAGGAGTATGCCACTCGGCCCTTCGAGCCAACACCGCCATTCAATATGATCATGGCTGATCAACCAAAATCAGTACCAGTTCCTGCTTTCTCCCCATATCCCTTGATTCCGTTAGTCTTGACAGCTATATTTAATTCTCTCTTGAAAACATCCAGTGAATTGGCCTCCACTGCCTTCTGTGGCAGAGAATTCCACAGATTCACAAATATCTTGTTGAAAAAGTTTTTCTTCATCTCAGTCCTAAGTAGCCTACCCCTTGTTCTTAAACTGTGACCCGTGGTTCTACGTTCCCAAAAAAAATCGTGAACATTTTTCCTGTATCTACCCTGCCCAATCTCTTATGAATTTAATATGTTTCCATAAGATCCCCTCTCATCCTTCTAAATTCCAGTGAATATAAGCCCTATCGACCTATTCTTTCAACATATGTCAGTCCCGCCATCCCGGGTTTTAACCTGGTGAACCTACGTTGGACTCCCACAATAGCAGGAATGTCCTTCCTCCAATTGGGAGACGAAAACTGCACACAATACTCCAGCCGTTGTCTCACCAGGGCCCTGTACAACTGCAGTAGGACCTCCTTCCTCCCATATTCAAATCTTCTCGCTATGAAGGCCAACATGCCATTTGCTTTCTTCACTGCCTGCTGCACCTCTATGCTTACTTTCAGTGACTGATGTACAATGACATCCAGATCTGCTTGCACCTCCCCTTTTCCTAAACTGACACCATTCCAAATATAATCTGCCTTCTTGTTCTTGCCACCAAAGTGGATGACTTCACATTTATCCACATTATACTGCATCTGCGCACTCACCCAACCTATCCAAGTCACCCTGCAGCCTCATAGAGTTCTCCTCGCAGCTCACACTGCCGCCCAGCTTTGTGTCATCCACAAACTTGGAGATGTTACATTTAACTTTTTTCACCCAGAGTGTTGTAAATCTGTGGAATCCTGTGTCACGGAAGGCAGTGGATGCCAATTCACTGGATGTTTTCAAGAGAGAGTTAGATTTAGCTCTTCGGGCTAAAGGAATCAATGGATATGGGGAAAAGCAGGGACGCGGTGCTGATTTTGGATGATCAGCCACGATCGTATTGAATGGCAGAGCTGGCTCGAACATCTGAATGGCCGACTCCAGCACCTATTTTCCATGTTGAACCATATTGTATCATTAAATTAATCAAAACATTCAAGGCATTTCCACTGTGAGCTCTCTGCAGTCTCTTATAAAATAAACCTAAAACCGGAATATTCTGTAAGCACATCTGCACTTCCCAGAATAGCGGAATAGTAGAGTCATCGAGTCATAGATTGATACAGCGTGGAAACAGGCCATTCGGCCCAACTTGCCCAAGCCGGCCAACATGTCCCAGCTACACTAGTCCCACCTGCCCGCGTTTGGTCCATACCCCTCTAAACCTGTCCTATCCATGCCACTGTCTAACTGTTGCTTAAATATTGCATAGTTCCAGACCTCCTCTGGCAGCTTGCTCCATACACCCACCACCCTTTGTGTGAAAAGTTTACCCTCAGATTCCCTTCACCTTCATTGTTCCCTTTACCTTCAACCAATGCCCTCTTGTCCTCGATTCACCTACTCTGGGCAAGGGACTCTGTGCATCTACCCGATCTATTGATCTGCGGCACGGTGGCACAGCGGTAGAGTTGTTGCCTTAGAGCGAATGCAGCGCCGGAGACTCAGGTTTGATCCTGACTACGGGCGCCGTCTGTACGGAGTTTGTACGTTCTCCCCGTGACCTGCGTGGGTTTTCTCCGAGATCTTCGGTTTCCTCCCACACTCCAAAGACGTACAGGTATGTAGGTTAATTGACTGGGTAAATGTTTTTTTAAAAATTGTCCCTAGTGTGTGTAGGATAGTGTTAATGTGTGGGGATCGCTGGGCGGCGCGGACTCGGTGGGCCGATTCTAAATCTAAATCTAAATCTAGCTTGGGCAAGTTGGGCCGAATGGCCTGTTTCCACGCTGTATCAATCTATGACTCGATGGCTCTACTATTCCGCTATTCTGGGAAATGCAGATGTACTTACAGAATATTCCGGTTTTAGGTTTATTTTATACATTCTCATAAGATCACCGCTCATCCTCCTGCGCTCCAACGAATAAAGTTCCAGCCAACTCAACCTCTCCCTGCAGCAACATCCTCGTAAATGTTCTCTGCACCCTTTCCAGCTTGACAACAGCGTTCCTATAACATGGTGCCCAGAACTGAACAAATTACTCTAAATGCTGCCTCACCAACGCCTTATACAACTGCAAAATGACTTCATAACTTATGTACTCAATACTCTGACTGATGAAGGCCAATGTGCCACCAGGCTTTTTGACCACCGTATCTCGCTGCGACTCCACCTTCAGGGAACCATGCACCTGCACTCCAAGATCCGTGTGCCTGCAACACTCCCCAGAGCCCCACCATTCACTGTGTAGGTCCAGCCCATGTTAGACTTTCCAAAATGCAACACCTCACATTTCTCTGTATTAAATTCCATCTTCGCTGTCGTCCCGCGCCGAAAACGCAGTGTTGTAATCGGCGGGTCGAATCTGCCGGCAGAAGCCAGGGCTCTGGAGCTCCGGCCCCGTCAGACCGTGTAGATCCATCCCCATAGAAGACAACTGAGGCTGAATTTGCGGGCCTGTATCTCATCTCCGTTGCGGCGTAGACTGGATATTCCGGCTCCCATCGACTCGGCGCGGCAGTGCGCGTAGGACAGCGGGGTCCGGGGCTCCTCACAGCCGACCGCGATTTCAGGAGATTCCCGGCAGCGGTACATACACGCGGTTGGTCACCAGTTGACGATTCGCGGCCCGATCAGAGCGCCGCCGCCACTTCGCGTGTCCCTGAACCCCGCGCTGCTGCCGCCGAGCTCCCCGCCGACGCCCCCGTGCTGAAAACCCAATGTTGCAATCGGCGGGTCAAATCTTCCGGGAATCTGACGGAATCGCGACAGCCGACATACAGGCCTGCAAATTCGGCGTTGAAAATCGGCTATGGGGATGGATCCACCCGGTCTGGCCGGGCCGGAGTTCCAGAGCCCTGGATGCTGGCGGCAGATTCGACCCGCCGACTGCAACATTGCGTTTTCGACACGAGTCGTCGGCGGTGAACTCTGTGGGCGCTGCACGATGTTCGGACACACCTGAAGAACCGGCTGCGCCCCGACCGGGCCGCGAATCGTTAACTGGTGACCGGCTGTGTGAGTGTACCGGTGCCGGGAACCTGCCGATATCGCGGCTGACTGGAGGCGCTCGGCGACCCCGCTATACGACGCGAAATGCTGCGACGAGTCGATGTGTACCGGAATGGCGAGCATAAGCCGCCACGGAGCCGAGATACAGGCCCGCAGATTCCGCCTCGGAAGTGGTCTCTGAGTACAGATCCACCCGGTGTGGCCGGGCTGGAGATCCAGAGCAGATTCGACCCGCGCGGGGCGTCGGCGGGGAGCTCGGCGGCTGCAGCGCGACTCGTCAACCGAATCTGCGGGTCTGTATCTCAGCTCCGCGACGGCGTAGGTTGGACGTTCCGGTGGACATCGACACGTCGCGGCCATCCGCACCGGACAGCGTGGTCGCCGGGTTCCCCCGATTTACCGCGATTGCGGCAGATTTCCCGGCAGCAGTACACACGCGGTCGGTCACCAGTTAACCAGTCGCGACCGGATCGGGGCCCCGACGACTCTTCGGGTCTCCGGACCCCGCGCTGTTCCCACCGGAGCTCCCCGCCGCCAAACCCCGCGCCCAAAACGCAACGTGGCAATCGGCGGGTGGAATCTGCCGCCTGCGGACGTGTCTCTGGAGCTCCGGAACCCGCACTCCCGGCGAATCCGTCCCCATGGCCATATCCCCATGCGGACATTGCGGCTCAGTATCTCGGATCCGCGGCGCTCTGGGAAGGCCGTTCCGGTTGGCGTCGTGTTGGCCCTCGTCGGGCAGCGCGGTCCCGGGCTCCCCAGTTCACCGCGATTTCGGCAGTGTCCACGGAAAGGTGCAATCACCGGACAGGTCGCCGGTTGACGTGTCGCGGCCGCTCGAGGCGATGCCGACTCTCCAGGTGTCTCCGATCACCGCGCTGCAGCCGCCGAGCTCCCCGCCGGCGCCCCGGGCAGATAACGCACGGTTACAATCGGCGGGTGGAATCTGCCGCCTGCGGTCGCGCTCGGCAACTCTGGCCCGACCACACCTGACGGATCCGACCCAAAGCAACTTCCGATGTCGGATTTGCGGGTCCGTATCTCGGCTCCGCGGCAGCCAAGGCTACCGGTCCAGTATCCTACGACGCGTCGCGGCGACCTACGTCGGACAGCGGGATCGCCGTGCGCTCCCTGCCGACCGCTATTCCAGCGGATTCCCGGCAGCGGACACGCACTGGGCCGGTCTCCAGTTGACGAGTTGCGACCCGATCCGCAAACCGCCGACTCCTCGGGTGTCTCTGAACATCGCGCCGCACCCGCCCAGCTCCGCGCCCACACCCTGGGCCCCAAACGCAATGTTGCAATTGGCGGGTCGAATCTGCCGCCTGCGCCCGAGTCTCTGGATCTCCGGCCCTTTGCAGACCGGGTGGTTTATCCCCATTGCCGACATCCGAGGCCGAATGTGCGAGGCTGTATCTCCGCTCCGCGGCGGCGTAGCCTCGACGTTCCGGTACCCATCGACTGTCGCGACAGTCCACGTTGGAGAGCGGGGTCGCCGGGCTGCCCCGATTCACCGTGATTTCTTCAGATTTCCCGGCAGAGGCTCAGTCGTGTGAGGGTTAAACAGGGAATCTCAGCTAGAATGTAAAATGGAATTACCAGTTAAATTAGCAGCGCTGCGTTCCATAGCCCCTGAAAACAACATTCAACCACAGTTTTCCGGACAGTGGGAGACACTGTCTGCACCTGTCCGTGTCAGGGGACTCGCGTTGCCTGGGAACGTCGCCTTTCTCAGGCCATTCTATGGGAAAGTGTAGCGTTAGTGAACCAAACACAGCAGCAATAGTGGGGTCGACCTCCCGTGCCGCTGCCGCTAGTAGCGCAGAAACGTTGCAGACAAGGGGGGCTTATGGTGGGGTCGGGGAGGGGCAGTGGCGCGGTCCACTCTGATGAGAAATGCCATAAAGGATGGAGTTGGCGGCCTTTCGGGGAGAGAGACCCAGCCTTGGGCCGTGTGGCGGACGGAGCCGGGTGAAGGAGAACAGAACCATCCTGCGGGGTTTATGGGAGTGTGGGGTGCGGATGGGGGAGTGGGGGTTTAGGGGGAGTGCGGGGGATGGGGTGGGGGTGGTGCAAAAGGAGTGAGTGGTGCGGGGGTGGGGGGGGGTCAGGGTTGTGCGGGAGTGTGGGTTCTGGGGCTGTGCAGGGTGCGGTGGCGCACGGACGCGTTGCAGGTGGTGATAAGCCAGTGGGAACGTGCAGGGGTCGGTGCGGGGTCGTGCGGGGTCGGGGAGGTGCGGGGTGAGGGCAGTGCGGCGTCTGTGGGACTGATGGGGCGGGGGAGTTGGGCCGCGCCGGGTATCTCGGACATTTACCCGGTGAGTCGCTGCCCTTCGGGAGTTGCTTCTGAAGGTGCCCTACATTTGCCAACAGGAACGGACAGAGGGCACCGGACCCCCGCACCCCCCTCACCCCATTCCTCCGTGAATGGCCAGGACGCGAATCCCTCGAATTATCTGCCAGAGGTCACGGTGGAGGCGTCAGGTCACAGAGTCAAGGCGGAGATTAACGGTTCGTTAGACTGAAGCGATCGCGGAGTAGGAGCAGAGCAGATAGAGGCTGAGGCCAAGGTTGGATCAGCCATATTGTTACTGAACGGATGGCAGCTCGTTGTGATGTTAATAGAGTCCATGGATTAACAGCCGCCTGAGTTTTATTCCGGGAGAGATGTAGACTGGAGCGGGTGGGGCGTCGGGAGGGGCCTGTGTGGGAGGAGTTGTCCAGGTGCTGCTGTTAATGGGCTAGCGGGGGGTAGTGGGGGCGGGGAGTGCGTGGTGGGGGAGTGGGGAGTGGGGAGTGGGGAGGGGGGGGGTGGGTAGTGGGGGCTGTGATTGCGCGGTGGGCGGTGGGGGAGTGGGGAGGGGGTACTGGGGGAGGGGAGTGCGCGGTGGGCGGTGGGGGGAGTGGGGAGGGGGTTGTGGGGGAGGGGGTAGTCGCGGCGAGGGGAAGGACGAGGAGGAAGTGAGTGCTTGATGGTCCCGGTACTCAATGAGCCGCGGACGCGCCCTCACCACCCGGTCACCCTGACAGCGCTGCCCGGCTGCGATGGCGATGGTTCGGCGCCGTGGACGGGACTGCCCGGGGAAGGACAGGCGGGTGAAGAGGGCCCGGCCGTGCTTGGCCACGCGTCTGGGGAGCTGTGTGCGGGAGACACGGAGAGAGTGTCCCACACACCGGATCCCACTCTTTGCGTTCTGCCATTCGGCCAATCTTCTATCCATTCCAGTACCGTCCCAGTCACAGCGTCGGCTCCCATGTTGTTGAGAAGCTTTGCCCGCGAAGCAAAGGGCAGTGAATGAGACGGCAGTTGCTGGAATGGCGAACACAAACAGAAGACAGGAAAACACCAGCGGGTCAGGCTACATTTGTCACCAGTTCTGATGAGGGAATTATCCAAACCGTTGATTTACACATTACACCTCCCCAGGTGCTGCCCGACCCGCTGAGTTCTTCCAGCGCTCCGTGTTTAGCTGCTGTTTCTTGCTCCATATCTGGTGCAGTACCAGCCGCGCCCACCAGGTGGCAGCATCCTCCGGCATCGCGCCCTCCTCAGCATCAGCCCTGTCAAGGCCAAGAGATTTCCCACCGCTCTCTCCGCTTTGTCCCAACATCCCCGTTACATTCTTCACCGCCCTGTCTACTGTGGTCTAGCATTCATAGTCCGTTAGGCTACAGGTCCTGTATCCGAGGCCCCTCTGTTCCTCAACATCCCCAGGGCCCCTACATTCATTTGACCTCACTTTGCACTCTTTAGTATTAAATCCCATTTTCCATTCATGTGCCCAAGTTACTCGCCAATAGTTACATTTCTCCACCCTGAGACCATCCTCAATAGAACTGTTTATCGCGCCATCTGCCACTTTACTAATATCACCTTCTCTTCATCGAAGTTGTTCATGTACATAAGAAGCGCCGTGGGCCGCACGTAACTAACTACATGTAGGTGGGCATTAAGGACCATATAATACTAGTGAGACTTCCTTCCTCCAGACCCAAGGTGGCACAGTGGCGCAGCGGGAAGAGCCGCTGCCTCACAGAGCCAGCGATTCTGGTTCAATCCTGACCTCGGGTACTGCCTGTGTGGAGTTTGTACGTTCTATCTGTGAATGAATGAATGAATGAATGAATGAATGAATGAATGAATGAATACTTTATTGTCACATGTGACAACTCACAGTGATAGTCTTTGTTTTGCATACCCAAGGTATGCAAAGAGTCGTCTCATAAAGGGGGCAGACAAAGTTATAAAGTATCCCACGCCGAGTCCTCCTTTTCTTTCCCTCCCCACACTGCCGCTCCCACAAGCCGGGTCCCTTGTTCTCCCCCCCCCCTCTCGGCGGTTCCCCCACGCCGGGTCCTCCATTGCTCTGATCGCATGTGTTTCTCCGGGTGGTCGAACCTCCTACCGCAACCCAAAGATATGCAGGTTTGCAGGTTAATCTGCACTCCATATGTTGCTCCTCGTTTGCAGGGAATGGTCGACGAAGTTGTAACATTGAACGAATGCGAGCGGGTGATCGATGGTCGTTGTGGTCTCAGTGGGTGGAAGAGCCTGTTTCCATTCTCTATCTCTCTTTACAAACAAACCCCAGGTCCTCTCGTAATGAAGGTCAATATTTCACACGCCCCGAGTGCCCACTGTACCCGCCTGTGGGTTTCATGTGACTTGTGCACAAGGACATCCAGGTCCCTCTGAATATCAACACCGTACAATCTCTCGCCGTTTAACAAGATGCGCGGGTTCTCTGTTTCTCTCGACACACAGCAGGGCTTTTGTGTCCACCGCGTTCATGTTGGCCGTTCAGCGCCCATCTACACTAGCGTGACTATCAGCAATTAAAGTGCACATTTGGGTACATTTAGAATGTGGGGGAATCTTTGCCTCCAACAAAGCGCGTTCCGGATCACAACACCCAATGTCGATCTGAGCACTTTTACACCCCTTATGCCTCACCTTTAAACTGATGCCCTCTGGTATTACACATCTCGGTTCTGGGGTGAGGTGTCTCGCCAACTATCAACACCCATGTTATTCTGTACTTTTACAGCACGGAACCAGCTGAACACAGTGGGTCTTGACCCGAAACATCGCCCATTCGTCCTCTCCAGAGATGCTGCCTGCCCCGCTGAGTCACTCCAGCACTTTGTGGGTTTTTTTAAAACATGCAAGACAAGAACAGTGCAAACCATCTTGCCCATTCTCGGCGGGCACAGATATCGATTAGAATTGTATTGGGTCGTGTTCACAATTACCATTATACCCGGCACCCGTGCCACTCATGTGCCCCCCGGGCGTTATCCCTTCCCTCATTTGAGGGGCGTCTCCACCACACTCTGCCCCCCAATGTCCAGCAGCGGAGGGACCCGAGTCGGTCGTTCGACCCCACAGAGTCTTGGCGTTGGCTCCACCAAGATTCAGTGGGTCCCTCAGCACGTACTCCTGCAGTCTGCAGCGGGCCAGTCGGCAACATTCCCTGATGGACATCTCGCTCCGCTGGGAGGTCAACAAAGCTCGGTCAGACCAAAGAGCGTCTTTCACCGAGTTAATGAGCTTCCAGCGGCATTTCACGTCCGTCTCTCAACGTGTCCTTGGGAACAGCCCGTAAATCACAGTCTTATATGACGGAGCTGTTTGGAATAAACCGGGACAGGGATCCTTGCAAACTTCTCCAGACCCTCTTTGTAAATCCACACTCTGCGAAGTGGTGGGCAACCGTCTCCCGTCTATAGCAGCCGTCCCGAGGGCAGCGAGCGCTGGTAGTGAGGTTCCGACGGTGCAGGAACCATCTGATATTTAACTTTTTTTAAATTTAAAAATACTTTATTCGAAAACAAAAACAAACATACAAAGTGCAACTCGATAAAATCAATACCTGCCCGTATTGGCAGTTTACAAACAAACATTTATTAAATTAAAATTCCACCAACTTTGTCAATAATACATTCGACTCCAGCGGCGACCATCAACTGTGGTTTTATAAAACTGCCACAGGACTTCCCAACCCTGATAATCAAAGCCGCAACCGACGTAGGGAAACGGACCATGTAGGGAAACGGACCCGACCTTATGTACGCGGAGGGGGTCCCGTGTGCGAGGGGGCGCGCTCCGTGTTCGTGAGTCCCGGGTGGCTGCTCGTGTACGGGCGCCGGATCCCGGATTGGCGAGGTTTCGTGTCTCGGGGAGACTGGAGGTTGTGGCCGGGCCGGGGCTCCGGAGTCGCGGGCTCCCGGTACCGACCCACCCCCGCCCCCGCCCCCACCCACCGCTCCCTACGCCCCGCTCCCCGACCCGCCTCCACCGCCCGCTCCCCGCCCCCGCTCCCCGCCCCCCGCCCCGCTCCCCGCGCCCCGCCCCCGCCCCCACCCCCCGCCCCGCTCCCACTTCCCCGCTACCCCCTCCCCGCGCCCCGCCCCCGTGTGGGCTTTGCTTCCTTATCTAGGAGGGTGGTCCCTATCTGCCTTTTGGTGGGCGAGCGGCTCGGTGTTGGATGATGGGGACTTCGTGTCGGGGGAGGGGCGCGTGCGTCCCGTGACTGGGGATGGAGAGTTGGGGAGGGTTTAGTGTCTGGGGCGATGCCCCGGGGGTTTGGTGTCTCCGGGTCAACTCTACCCCGACCCAGTCTTCATCTCCATCTGGCCTGGAGTCTCAGACAGGGCGGTTCCTTGTCGGGGGCCGGGACCTCGTGTGTGAGAGGGAGAGACGGTGGGGAGTGCCCGTGTCGGGGCCTCTATGTCTGTGGGTCCGTGTCGGGGGCCGGGGCTCCGTATGTGAGAGAGAGAGACGGTGTGGAGTGCCCGTGTCGGGTCCTCCACGTCTGTGGGTCCGTGTTGGGGGCCGGGACCTCGTGTGTGAGAGGGAGAGACGGTGGTGAGTGTCCGTGTCGGGTCCTCCACGTCTGTGGGTCCGTGTCGGGGGCCGGGACCTCGTGTGTGAGAGGGAGAGACGGTGGTGAGTGTCCGTGTCGGGTCCTCCACGTCTGTGGGCCCGTGTGGGGGAAGTGAAGGGGGTGGGGGAGCTGTATCCACAGCGGAGACTCTAGGAGATGGATCTGTGTCCGGGATGCTGGGCTGGGTGAGAGGGCGGCGGGTGGGGTGTTCGTGTCGGGGTCTCCGTGCCCTGTGGCGGCGGCTCCGCGTTCGGGGAAGGAGGGGGTGGTCGAGGCCGGTACGGGGGGCTCCGTGTCCGGGTGAAGGTGAGGGTGGGCTCACCATTAGGGAGACGGGCGCTGTGGGTGACCGGGGTGGGAGCGCTTCCTGCGCGGGGTGAGCGGGAATGGGCTCCGTGTCGGGGGAGCGAGGGTTCGGTGTCGGGGAGGAGGCGCGGGACGTGGCCGGTGAATTGGGTTTTGTGGTGGAGAGACAGGCGGGATGTTGGCGATCGGGGGACGGCCCAGGAGGGGCTGTTCGTGCACGGGGGCCGGGGCCGTGTGACGCCAGGTCCTGGCGGATGGGAGAGCAGCCGTGATTAGCTCTTTTAAACAAGAATAAAGACGCTTGGACATGTACAGGGGTGGGATAGATTTAGAGGGATGTGGGCCAAAGGCGGGCAGGTGGGACGAGTGTAGATGGGGCATGTGGGGCGGCGTGGGCAAGTTGGGCCGAGGGGCCTGTTTCCACGCTGTGTGACTCGATGCCTCTCTAACAAGACACATAACTTAACCCTGATGTAATTAGACAGGGAAACGACAGACGGACCGGCGTTGTGGGGGTGGGGAGTGTACCGGGTGACGTGGGTCAGCTGGTAACATGGGCAGGGCAGGGGCGGGGGGAAATGAGTCCCGGTCAGTGCGAACATATACGCTCTGAGAGGAGCAGTAAGGGGCGGCCACACGCGGTGAATGGAGGGGTAGAAACATAGAAAATAGGTGCAGGAGGAGGCCATTTGGCCCTTCGAACCAGCACCGCCCTTCATTGTGATCATGGCTGATCGTCTACAATCAATAACCCGTGCCTGCCTTCTCCCCATACCCCTTGATTCCACTGGCCCCCAGAGCTCTATCTAACTCTCATTTAAGTTCATCCACTGCCCTCTGTGGCAGAGAATTTCACAAATTCACAACTCTCTGGGTGAAAAAGTTTCTTCTCATCTCAGTTTTAAATGGCCTCCGCTTTATTCTTAGAATGCGTCCCCTGGTTCTGGACTCCCCAACATTGGGAACATTTTTCCTGCATCTAGCTTGTCCAGTCCTTTTATGATTTTATACGTCTCTTTAAGAACTTCTCTCATCCTTCTATACTCCAGTGAATACAACCCCAGTCTTTCCAATCTTTCCTAATATGACAGTCCCGCTATCCCAGGGATTAACCTCGTGAACCCACACTGCACTGTCTCAATAGCAAGGACGACCTTCCTCAAATTAGGAGAACAAAACTGCACACAATACTCCAGATGTGGTCTCGCCAGGGCCCTATACAACTGCAGAAGGACTTTGCTACTGTACTCAAATCCTTTCGTTATGAAGACCAACCTGCCATTAGCTTTCTTCACTGCCTGCTGTATCTGCACGCTTACTTTCAGTGACTGGTGTACAAGGACACCAAGGTCTCGTTGCACTTCCCCGTTACATAACCTGACGCAATTGAGATAATAATCTGCCTCCTTATTTTTGCCGCCAAAGTGGATAACCTCACATTTATCCACATTATACTGCATTTGCCACGCATCTGCCCACTCACTCAACCGGTCCAGGTCACCCTGCAACCTCCTAACATCCTCTTCGCAGTTCACACTGCCACCCAGCATTGTGTCATCCGCAAACCTGCCAGTGTTAAATCTAATTCCATCATCCAAATCATTAATATATGTTGTAGATTGTCCCGGGGAGTATTGGGGAACGGGGAGATCTCGGGGTACTCCATGAAGCTGCAACGCAGATCGACAAGACGGCCCTGTCCCTGACCCTGACACACACGGTGCTCATTCGCCCTCATCGGCCGCGGCGAGGGAACCAGGAGCCGGGAGACCGCTGGGAATGTGAGCGAATCACAGAGAGTGCTGGAGGAACTCCGCGGGTCAGGCAGCGTCTGTGGAGGGAATGGACAGGCGAGGTTCCGGGTGGGTTCAGTCTGAGGAAGGGAGGGGTGGGTGAAGCTGAGAGAACCTGCCCCAGGGTCAGAGGCGGGCAACTGATCAGGGGAGCAGAGAAGCGGCGGCGCCGTTCAACCAGTCCGCCGTTGCCGAGTTCGCAGAAGACGTCACCGGCACTTAGTGTAGATTAATGTAGTTTATTGTTATCACCTGTACCGAGGGACAGTGAAAAGATCTGTTGTGCCGCGCTGTCCAGTGGGCGGAAACACTGTCCATGATTACAATCAAGCCGTCCACAGTGTACAGATACAGGAGACATGTATCATGTTAAATGCAGGATAAAGTGCGATTAAAGATGGTCCGAGGGTCTCCGATGAGGAGGATGGGAGGTTATGGCGGCTAATTGGTGATAGGATGGTTCAGTTGCCTGATAACAGCTGGGATGAAACTGTGCCTGAATGTGGAGGGGCGCGTTTTCACACTTCTGGTCCCTCTTGTCCGATGGGAGAGGGGAGAAGTGGGATTGGCCGCGCTGGTCCAGGACAAGTTGCTGGTGATGTTTACTGCTCAGTACTTGAAGTTTACAAACTCCGGCGCCGTCAATGTCCACCGGGGTGTGTGGACCGCATCGCTTCCTGAAGTCGATCACTGTCTCCCAGACACGTTACAATCTCCCGCTCCGTTCTCCAGCGCTCCGGGTTCAGTAGTTTAGAGATACAGCGCGGAAACAGGCCCTTCGGCCCACCGAGTCCGCCCCGCCCAGCGATCCCCGCACACTAACACTATCCTACACCCACTAGGGACAATTTACAATTTTACCAAGCCAATTAACCTGCAAACATGTACGTCTTTGGAGTGTGGGAGGAGACCGGCGATCCCGGAGAAAACCCACGCAGGTCACGGGGGAACCTACAAGCCCCGTACAGACAGCAGCCGTAGTCAGGATCGAGCCCGGGTCTCCGGCGCTGCGAGGCAGCAACTCTCCCGCTGCTCCACCGTCCGCGCTCTGCCCGGTCACGGATGTCCCGGCAACTTCCCCACCCCTCCCCCCACACAGCGTGTCCCACTGGGCCCACCTCCCAATATCCGTGACCCCCACCCTCCCAATGCCCGTCACCCCCCACCCTCCCAATGCCCGTGACCCCCCCTCCCAATGCCCGTGACCCCCCCACCCTCAGAATGGCCGTGAACCCCCACCATCCCAATGCCCGTGACCCCCACCCTCCCAAGGCCTGTGACCCCCACCCTCCCAATGCCCGTGATCCCCCCACCCTCCCAATGCCCGTGACCCTCCCCCATCACCACCACAAGCAGCCACGGACAGGCAGCTGGAGAACACACTGGACTTTATTGAACATTTATGTCGCGACAGTGAAGCAGAACACGCCCCCCAGCAAAGAATCACATTCCCTGATCACCCCCCCCCCCCCCCAGCAATGTATCACATTCCCTGATCACCCCCCCAGCAAAGAATCACATTCCCTGACCACCCCCCCCCAGCAATGAATCCCATTCCCTGATCACCCCCCCCCCCCCCACAGTCCACAGGTGGATGTGTCGCCTCAACGCCAGGAACCCCTCCCTCCCACTCCGCCCCCCGATCGGCTCCGGACCTCGGGTCAACCAGCGCTGCAACGCTCCAGCTGTGATTGCCACCAGATGTTGATCGGGACTGTTCCCCACTGAACCCCGTCATTGCAGGAACATTATGGGAAGCAGCAGCCCCCCCTCCCCCCAGTGCAGTCAGTAAATGAGCAGCGACCCAGAGAGACAAGCGCAAAGTCCAAATCACCAAACCAGCTGTGGATGCGCTCATTGCTCACCCATCACCCCACGATTACAGTCCCCGCCCCCCCGCCCCCAAAGCAGAAACCCCGCAAACTTGTCCCGCTCTCCACCGACGCTCCTGGACCGGCGGCGGGACACGGCGGCCCTGGGGGAGAGAGAGAGTTGGTCACAGAGCGAAGCCAGCCCACCCGTGTAGCAGTAATACCGACCCCCGCCCCCCCACCGGGAATATACACCCACTCCCCCAGCACCACAGGACAGCCCAGCACAACAACAGGCCCTTCGGCCCACACTGTCTGTGCCGACCGTGCCGCCAAGACCAACTATCTGCCCGCTCGTCACCTCCCCCCCTCCGCTCCCCGCATCTCCACGCGTCCATCCAAAAGCCTCTTTAATGCCACTGTCGTGTCTGTGTCGCCCCCACCCCCTCAATTATCAGCAATAAACCCACCCCCACCCCGGGAATAACAGCCCCCCCCGGAAACACCCACCCCCTCCCCTTACCGGATATAATATCCCCCCCCCACACACACACCACTGGCATATCCCCCCCCCACACACACACCACTGGCATATCCCCCCACACACACACCACTGGCATATCCCCCCACACACACCAGTGGCATATCCCCCCACACACACACCACTGGCATATCCCCCCACACACACACCACTGGCATATCCCCCCCACACACACCACTTGCATATCCCCCCCCACACACACACCACTGGCATACCCCCCCCCCCACGCACCACTGGCATATCCCCCCCCCCACACACACACACCGCTGGCATATTCCCCACACACACACCACTGGCATATCCCCCCCCCCACGCACCACTGGCATATCCCCCCCCCCACACACACACACCACTGGCATATCCCCCCCCACACACCACTGGTATATCCCCCCTACACACACACACACCGCAGGCATATCCCCCCCCCCACACACCACTGGCATATCCCCCCCCCACACACACCACTGGCATATCCCCCCCCCACACACCACTGGTATATCCCCCCTACACACACACACCGCAGGCATATCCCCCCCCCCACACACCACTGGCATATCCCCACCCCCGCACACACACACCACTGGCATATCCCCACCCCCGCACACACACTAACCGCAGCCCCTCCCCCCACGGGATGTATCTCCCGCCCTCGCAACGGGGAATTCAACTCACCGCCCCCCGCCGAAAATAACCCCCCCCCTCAAGGGCGATGATCCCCACACCGGGAATTAAACTCACTGCCCCCCCTCCACCAGAATAAACGCCCCCCCCCCACAGGGGAATTAAAGCCACCCCCCCACAGGGGAACTAAACTTGCCCCCCCCCCCGCTCCCGCCCCGGGTGTGGGGTGCGGGTTGTGTGGGGCGCCGGCCCGGTTCCTACCTCAGGCTGGAGCAGAGGAGGATGTTGATGAGTTTTCCCCGCGCTCCGAGGCTGCGGATGGAAGGAGCGCCGTTACACGTCTACTGGCAACGGCGTGGCTGCAGCGAGGCGCAGACGGCCGGACACGCGCACACGGCCACATGCGCGCACACGCGAGCACGGGCACGCGCGCAGAGGCACGGGCACTCGCCCGGACACGAGCACGGGGGGCGCGCACAGACGGTCACGTGGATAAGTGTGAGGTTATCCACTTTGGTGGTAAGAGTAGGAAGGCAGATTATTATTTGAATGGTATCAAGTTAGGAACAGGGGACGTACAACGTGATCTGGGTGTCCTAGTGCATCAGTCACTGAAAGGAAGCATGCAGGTACAGCAGGCAGTGAAGAAAGCCAATGGCATGTTGGCCTTCGTAACAAGAGGAGTTGAGTATAGGAGCAAAGAGGTCATTCTGCAGTTGTACCGGGCCCTGGTGAGACCGCACCTGGAGTACTGTGTGCAGTTTTGGTCTCCAAATTTGAGGAAGGATATTCTTGCTATTGAGGGCGTGCAGCGTAGGTTTACTAGGTTAATTCCCAGAATGGCGGGACTGTCGTATGTTCAAAGACTGGAGCGACTAGGCTTGTATACACTGGAATTTAGAAGGATGAGAGGGGATCTTATCGAAACGTATAAGATTATTAAGGGGTTGGACACGTTAGAGGCAGGAAACATGTTCCCAATGTTGGGGGGGTCCAGAACAAGAGGCCACAGTTTAAGAATAAAGGGTAGGCATTTAGAACAGAGATGAGGAAAAACTTTTTTAGTCAGAGAGTTGTGAATCTGTGGAATTCTCTGCCTCAGAGGGCAGTGGAGGCCAATTCTCTGAATACATTCAAGAGAGAGCTGGATAGAGCTTTTAAGGATAGCGGAGTCAGGGGGTATGGGGAGAAGGCAGGAACGGGGTACTGATTGAGAATGATCAGCCATGATCACATTGAATGGCGGTGCGTACAGGCTCGAAGGGCCGAATGGCCTCTTCCTGCACCTATTGTCTATTGTCACAGCGCAGAAACGTGCACAGATACGCGGGGACAGACGGACACGCGCATGGACAGACGGACGCGCGCAGGGACAGGCGGACGCGCAGGGACAGGCGGACGCGCACAGGGACAGGCGGACGCGCGCATGGACAGGCGGGCGCGCGCAGACAGACAGACACAGTAAGGATGTGTAACACTGTGGACAGGGGCGGAGCTGGGGTCTGAGGGAACTTACTCTGGGTGGGACCGTAGCCGCTCTTCCCCGCTGTAAAACACACACACAGTTAGTGACGCGGCCCCGCATCAGCCTGGTCTAAACACACAGATTCAGCAGCTGCCCCGTCAGCTCCGGACACACTCACACACACAGCGGACACGGGCAGCGCTGTGACCGGCAAGCAAGAGTACGACAGGCCGCAGGTCAGGGCTGGACACCGGCTCCCCGACACCGGGACACCGGCTCCCCCGCCAACACCTGACCACAGCCCGCCCGGGGGGGGGGGAGGTTGGGACGGTCGACGTAAAGGGAGCGGGAAAGCGACTGAAGGGAGGGCGAGATGGAGGGAGAGAGGGACGGGGAGGAGTGGGGGGCAGAGTGAGATTTACTCGGTGTTGTTGCCGGGTCGGGCCACGAGGGTGGAGGTGCCCGGAGGATGATGCAGTCATGGGGCGGGAGGGAGGTCACGTTGCCCCGGGCAGAGCTGCGCTTTGAGATAGGAGGATCGGACGAATAATCCCCCCTCCCTCCCCCGGGGGCTGCGATGTGTCCGCTCTGCCCGAGGGGTGGGGGAGCAGAGACTCTCAGCCCGATGGATGTCCGGCTGGAGCTGCCAGGCAGAGAACCAGCGGCCCAGAGCCGGCACATGGGAGCATTGTCCATGACGGGCAGACACGGGCACGGTGGGCCGAAGGGCCTTATACGGTGTTGCCTGCCCCCCCCCATCCCCCTTCTCCCACCCCATCCCACACCCCACCACCCACCCACACCCCACCCATACACACAAACCCAGCACACCTCACCCCCCACCTCCACCATATCACCCTCCCCCCCCCCCACCCCACACTAGCCCCCACCCACACTGACTCGTCAATCGGGTGAACGGAACAACGTGGCAGAAGGGGCGGGCGGAGCGGGAGACGGATGGAACAGGAGAGGCGGGGGTCGGGAAAGGCGGGGTGGGGGGGGGGATAAGACGTCCCCCCACTCCTGAGGGGGAGGGGAGGGGGTGCTGGGCTGGGGGGGGGGGCGGCCCTGTCTCTCCCCACTCCTACCTTGTTTCCTCTTCCAGTACAGGACTCCCCCCACGGCCGCGCCCACCGCCAGCACCGCCGCGACAACAACGAGCGCGATGATCATCGCGGTGCTGCCCGACTCACGGACTGTCGGAGATTCAGAAACAGAGGCGGATGAAGGACTGAGATCCCGGACCCCCACCCTCTGCCCCTCTTCCATCCCTCCCCCCCACCCCCTCTCAAACTCCCCTATCCCCAACCCCCTCTCATCCCCCTTCACGTCTCACTCACCCCCTCCCGTGCCGCTCCCCTCCTCACCCCACCCCACCTGCCCTCTGCGCTACCACTCCCCTCACCCACGGCACCTGCCCTCCCATCCCTCCCCAGTAACCTACTCACCTGCCCCTCTCCACCAACCCTCCCCTCTCCCACTCCCTCTCACAAGCCCCCGCCACCCCCGCTCCCATCCCTCCCTCCCCCCCCACCCGCTCCCCTCCCCTCTCCCCCCCCCACCCGCTCCCTCCCCTCTCCCCCCCCCCCCACTGACCCAGGAAGACCTCGAGGGGCTCGGACAGCCCCGGGTGCTCCACACGGCAGGAGAGCGGGCCCCGGTCCCCGGGCTCCACGTCGGCCCAGCGGCGCAGCTGGTAGGTGCCGTCGTGGTTGGGCAGCGTCCCGTGGGAGTGGGTCTCATCCAGGACCAGCCCGGCCCGCACCAGGTTCACCTCGATGGAGCGCGGGTAGAAGCCCGTGGTGAAGCACGACAGGCGGCGGCCATCGGCCGTCAGAGAGATGCTCACCTCGGGCTGGACTGTGGGGAGACAACAGAGAGCGGAGACAGTGAGGGGGAGACGGTGAGGGGGAGACAGTGAGGGGGAGACAGTGAGGGGGAGACAGTGAGGGGGAGACAGTGAGGGGGGAGACAGTGAGGGGGAGACAGTGAGGGGGAGACAGACAGACTGGGGGGGCAGACAGATGGGGAGGACAGACAGAGGGGGCAGAGAGAGGGGGTGGGACAGAGAGAGGGAGTGGGACAGAGAGAGGGGGAGGACAGAGAGAGGCAGTGGGGCAGAGAGTGGGGGGACGACAGAGAGAGGGGGGGCAGAGGGAGAAGGTGCCACGCGTGAGGCTGCTGAGGAAGCTGAGACCCCACGGTATCAGAGGGCAGACACTGTCATGGATGGCAGGTTGGCTGGATGGCAGAAGGCAAAGAGTGGCAATAAAGGGGTGTTTGTGTTTGACCAGTGGGGTTCCACAGGGGCCGGTGCTGGGGCCGCTGTTCCACGTTGTATATTCATCATTTGGACGAGGGGATTGAAAGATTTGTCGCAAAGGTTCCAGATGTTACGGAAATAGGTGGAGGGGCAGGTAGTGTAGAGAAAGCAGGGACTGTGCAGAAGGACATGGACAGGTTGGGAGAGCGGGCAGAGAAGTGGCAGATGGAATATAGTGCAGCAAAGTGTGGAGTCGTGCTTTTTGGTCGCGGGAATAAAGGTGAAGATTGTTTTCTAAATAGGGAGAGAATCCTGAAATGGGAGGTGCAAAGGGACTTGGGAGCTGGTGCAGGATTCCCACAACGTTAATCTGCAAGTGGAATCAGTGGTGAAGAAAGCAAACTTAATGCGAGCGTTTATTACAAGAGGGCTTGTGTACAAGCCGCTGGTCACAGGGGCTATAAGCCGCTGGTCACAGGGATGTGGTGCTGAGGGTCTATAAGCCGCTGGTCACAGGGATGTGGTGCTGGGGGTCTATAAGCCGCATGTCACAGGGATGTGGTGCTGAGGGTCTATAAGCCCGCTGGTCACAGGATGTGGTGCTGAGGGTCTATAAGCCGCTGGTCACAGGGATGTGATGCTGAGGGTCTATAAGCCGCTGGTCACAGGGATGTGGTGCTGGGGGTCTATAAGCCGCTGGTCACAGGGATGTGGTGCTGAGGGTCTATAAGCCGCTGGTCACAGGGATGTGGTGCTGAGGGTCTATAAGCCGCTGGTCACAGGGATGTGGTGCTGAGGGTCTATAAGCCGCTGGTCACAGGGATGTGATGCTGAGGGTCTATAAGCCGCTGGTCACAGGGATGTGGTGCTGGGGGTCTATAAGCCGCTGGTCACAGGGATGTGGTGCTGAGGGTCTATAAGCCGCTGGTCACAGGGATGTGGTGCTGAGGGTCTATAAGCCGCTGGTCACAGGGATGTGGTGCTGAGGGTCTATAAGCCGCTGGTCACAGGGATGTGGCGCTGGGGGTCTATAACCCGCTGGTCACAGGGATGTGGTGCTGAGGGTCTATAAGCCGCTGGTCACAGGGATGTGGTGCTGAGGGTCTATAAGCCGCTGGTCACAGGGATGTGGTGCTGGGGGTCTATAAGCCGCTGGTCACAGGGATGTGGTGCTGAGGGTCTATAAGCCGCTGGTCACAGGGATGTGGTGCTGGGGGTCTATAAGCCGCTGGTCACAGGGATGTGGTGCTGGGGGGTCTATAAGCCGCTGGTCACAGGGATGTGGTGCTGAGGGTCTATAAGCCGCTGGTCACAGGGATGTGGTGCTGAGGGTCTATAAGCCGCTGGTCACAGGGATGTGGTGCTGAGGGTCTATAAGCCGCTGGTCACAGGGATGTGGCGCTGGGGGTCTATAACCCGCTGGTCACAGGGATGTGGTGCTGAGGGTCTATAAGCCGCTGGTCACAGGGATGTGGTGCTGAGGGTCTATAAGCCGCTGGTCACAGGGATGTGGTGCTGGGGGTCTATAAGCCGCTGGTCACAGGGATGTGGTGCTGGGGTCTATAGCCGCTGGTCACAGGGATGTGGTGCTGAGGGTCTATAAGCCGCTGGTCACAGGGATGTGGCGCTGGGGGTCTATAACCCGCTGGTCACAGGGATGTGGTGCTGAGGGTCTATAAGCCGCTGGTCACAGGGATGTGGTGCTGAGGGTCTATAAGCCGCTGGTCACAGGGCTGTGGTGCTGAGGGTCTATAAGCCGCTGGTCACAGGGATGTGGTGCTGAGGGTCTATAAGCCGCTGGTCACAGGGATGTGGTGCTGAGGGTCTATAAGCCGCTGGTCACAGGGATGTGGTGCTGAGGGTCAATAAGCCGCTGGTCACAGGGATGTGGTGCTGGGGGTCTCTCAGCCGCTGGTCACAGGGATGTGGTGCTGGGGGTCTATAAGCCGCTGGTCACAGGGATGTGGTGCTGAGGGTCTATAAGCCGCTGGTCACAGGGATGTGATGCTGGGGGTCTATAAGCCGCTGGTCACAGGGATGTGGTGCTGGGGGTCTATAAGCCGCTGGTCACAGGGATGTGGTGCTGAGGGTCTAGAAGCCGCTGGTCACAGGGATGTGGTGCTGAGGGTCTATAAGCCACTGGTCACAGGGATGTGGTGCTGAGGGTCTATAAGCCGCTGGTCACAGGGATGTGGTGCTGAGGGTCTATAAGCCGCTGGTCACAGGGATGTGGTGCTGGGGGTCTATAAGCCGCTGGTCACTGGGATGTGGTGCTGAGGGTCTATAAGCCGCTGGTCACAGGGATGTGGTGCTGGGGGTCTATAAGCCGCTGGTCACAGGATGTGGTGCTGGGGTCTATAAGCCGCTGGTCACAGGGATGTGGTGCTGGGGGTCTATAAGCCGCTGGTCACAGGGATGTGGTGCTGGGGGTCTATAAGCCGCTGGTCACAGGGATGTGGTGCTGAGGGTCTATAAGCCGCTGGTCACAGGGATGTGGTGCTGAGGGTCTATAAGCCGCTGGTCACTGGGATGTGGTGCTGAGGGTCTATAAGCCGCTGGTCACAGGGATGTGGTGCTGGGGGTCTATAAGCCGCTGGTCACAGGGATGTGGTGCTGAGGGTCTATAAGCCGCTGGTAACAGGGATGTGGTGCTGGGGGTCTATAAGCCGCTGGTCACAGGATGTGGTGCTGGGGGTCTATAAGCCGCTGGTCACAGGGATGTGGTGCTGGGGGTCTATAAGCCGCTGGTCACAGGGATGTGGTGCTGAGGGTCTATAAGCCGCTGGTCACAGGGATGTGGTGCTGAGGGTCTATAAGCCGCTGGTCACAGGGATGTGGTGCTGAGGGTCTATAAGCCGCTGGTAACAGGGATGTGGTGCTGAGGGTCTATAAGCCGCTGGTCACAGGGATGTGGTGCTGAGGGTCTATAAGCCGCTGGTCACAGGGATGTGGTGCTGGGGGTCTATAAGCCGCTGGTCACAGGGATGTGGTGCTGAGGGTCTATAAGCCGCTGGTCACAGGGATGTGGTGCTGAGGGTCTATAAGCCACTGGTCACAGGGATGTGGTGCTGAGGGTCTATAAGCCGCTGGTCACAGGGATGTGGTGCTGGGGGTCTATAAGCCGCTGGTAACAGGGATGTGGTGCTGAGGGTCTATAAGCCGCTGGTCACAGGGATGTGGTGCTGGGGGTCTATAAGCCGCTGGTCACAGGGGATGTGGTGCTGAGGGTCTATAAGCCGCTGGTCACAGGGATGTGGTGCTGGGGCTCTATAAGCCGCTGGTCACAGGGATGTGGTGCTGGGGGTCTATAAGCCGCTGGGTCACAGGGATGTGGTGCTGAGGGTCTATAAGCCGCTGGTCACAGGGATGTGGTGCTGAGGGTCTATAAGCCGCTGGTCACAGGGATGTGGTGCTGAGGGTCTATAAGCCGCTGGTCACAGGGATGTGGTGCTGGGGGTCTATAAGCCGCTGGTCAGGCCCCATGTGGAATATTGTGAGCAATTCTGTTGCAGCGTATCTGAGGAAGGATGTGCTGGCTCTGGAGAGGGTCCAGAGGAGGTTCACGAGAACGATCCCAGGAATGAGTGGGTTAACCTATGATGAGCGTTTGTCAACACTGGGCCCTGGACTCGCTGGGGTTTGGAAGAATGAGGGGGGACCTCATTGAAACGTATAGAACAGTGAGCGGCCTGGATAGAGTGGATGTGTGAGAGGATGTTTCCACCGGTGGGAGAGTCCTAGGACTAGAGGGCACAGCCTCAGGATTAAAGGACGTTCATTTAGGAAGGAGATGAGCAGAGATGTCTTGAGCCAGAGGGTGGTGAATCTGTGGGATTCATTGTCACAGCGGCTGTGGAGGCCACAAGTCAGTGGAGATCATTAAGGCAGAAATTGATCGATTGTTGATTAGTGGAGGTGTTAGAGGTTACGGGGAGAAGGCAGGAGAATGGGGTTAGGAGGGAGAGATAGATCAGCCATGATTGGATGGAGGAGTAGACTTGGGCCGAATGGCCACATCTACTGTTCCTTATATGAGAGA